>NC_072769.1:39323842-39421342 GCF_022539595.1 Amphiprion ocellaris
GTCCGAGGCAGAACAAGTTGTCATGAAGAGGTGTTGAAGTCAGCCAGGATGGACTGACTTTTTACAGCGACTAGAAGGAAGACCACAAGAAGAGCAGGTCTTTAACCACCATCCATAAAATCCATGGAGTCGCTCCAGAGAAATGAAGGAAGGTCAACTTTTATCAACATCCATCCAGATGTTCAACTTGATATCTTTACTTGGAGATTTTTAGCACCACAAACCTTTAGTATCACACTTTATTATCATTTATTAGGACTTTAATGGAATCCACCAGCAGATCTAGTTTTTGTAGAGAAACTTTATTCTTGTCGTCGTGTGAGTGCAGTATTTAAAACTCTTCCTTCTATTTGACCTCATGTTTATTAGTTTTAGTGGAGAAATTTATTTTAATTGTCGATTAGTCTCTTAAAAAACAAATGATAAATTGGATTAGTCAAGAGGTTGAAATTTCTTACGTTGTCATATTTTAAATATGACAAAAAAATATATAAATATATAAAAATAAAGCGTCTTGAGACAATTTGACCTGTAACTGGTGTTATATAAATAAAATTGAATTAAAACTGTATGTATCTTGTAATGTTGGAGTAATTCAGCCATATATGTTGGAAAACACATTTTCTTTGTCCATTAATCTGTTGATTGTTTTCTCCAGTAATTCATTTCGTTTTGGATTATAAAATGTCAAACCCAAATATATTCAGTTTACTGTCATAAAAACCAAAAAGATTTACATTCATGATGCGGGAATCAGGCGGTTTTTCACTTTTTTCTTAGTTTAGTCAGAAAGATAGTTGATAATGTGTGAATTGTTGCAGCTTGTGAGCTGTAGAAGGTTTTAATCTTTGGGGCCGAGTGTCAGAAAACATTTAGAAACCAACATCAACAAAACACTCAACAAAGATTTGAACATCATTAAAGGGAAATCCAACTTTTGCATGACAATGTCTAATTAAAGGACATTTATTTCCAACGTAAATGTGTGATATTCATTCTCTGGAGCTTTCTCTTCACATCGTCTTCCACCTGGACTGCTTTGGTCGGAAGCATGTGCAACAAACATTTGAAAAACTGCACTTTAACATCAATGAATGACACTGAAGTTTAATGTCTACATAAATGAGACTGAGTCTGGATGTGCTGCTCTGTCATTAACTCCTAAGTTTAGGGAAAGTTCAAACAAAAGAGGACAGTTCAGATAAGACTTGAGAATGAGCTGATTCTGAACAAACATCTCAGACTTTCTGAGCTTCAGCACCTCTAGCAAGATATTTTAACAACAAGCAACTCAAGAGATCCAGAAGTTGGAGAGAGTTAGCTTTAGCTGAGCCAAAGAACATGTGGGATGCTAACCTAGCAAACATTTCAGACTTTCCTCTGTGAATTCTGAGAAATAATTTCCTATTTAATGACAGAGCTACACATCTTAACTCAGTCTCATTAAAACAGACTCTAATTCAGTATCATCCATCCATATTAAAGTGCAGTTACCCAAAATGTTTGTTGCATGAGCTCCAACAAAACCTGTCCAGGTAGAAGGCCACTTTGACAAACAGGAAGTGGAAGATTCCAAGCAGATTTATAGAAGGGGGAACCGGACTGTACTAAGTGTGGTCCAGTATAGAGGGGTGTTTTGTGGGTTTTTAAGGCTCATAATGATTATTAGTGAGACATTTGGAGTAGATATTCATTTGCAGTAAATGAAAGTATTTAAAGTCTTGGAGTTAAACTTACAAGAATACAAACTCTAACAGAAAACTTTGTTAATACGTTTTTGTTTTGTTTACAGATGTTAAGTTAAAGGAGTTTTATTCGTGACGTATAACCAATCAAATCACTCCAGAAGAGAGAGCGACCACAGGTAGACAAAGGTTCAGAGCCAAAGTAGCACCATTTTTAAATGTATTTATTACCGTAAATCAGTAAAAAATAAAATACTGATAATCAGTAAATCAGTCAGCCCACAATTACTACAATTCTACAATGTATGTCTCTTTCCTTTGACTTATTTGTACAATATACGATGTATATGATGGCGTTTTTTCATAGCAAAGGCTATACTATGACGTTTTTTGAGCGACATGCTATACTATAGGCTTTTTTAATTAACATATTACTATGACATTTTTTTGTTTGAGTTTTTTTGTTGTTTTTTAGCAACATATTATGACATGAATTTGAATAGTTTTAAAAATTACTATACTTTTACTTGTGCAATGAAATATTACTCTATGGCATTTTTTAGACGACATATTATACTCTGATGTTTTCTTGAATAACATACTATTTTGACAATATACTGCACTATAACATTTTTTGAACCACATATCATACATGACAATTTTAGGCAACATCTTACCATTTTGCGCTTTTTGAACCACATAATAATCTATGGGGTTTTTTTTTTGCTGACATGCTATACTATGAACTACAGGCCATACTATGTTATTCTTGAAAAGTATACTACACATTGACATTTTTTGAACTACATCCTATACTATGGCGTTATACATAGAGTGCTTTGGTTACATGTTGATTGATAATCTAGATTTTTTTCTGTTTTGTTTTTTGACAGGATTACCACAGACCTGACCGTGAACACCTTTGACACCCACCTGAGGGAGACGCTGCCTAAGATCTCAAGGCTGCTTGGTCGTGGTCTTTCTGGTCCTGCTCCAGAACGCCTTCATCAACTACGTCTTCTTTTGAAGAGGCCCTCAGATGCTGCAATCTCTGACCTTCAGGAGGAACTGCTACTTTCACTCTGTAACGAGATGGCAGTTATTTTAAAGAATATAGGTACAAAGTAAAAGTTTCACTTGAATCACTGATGAACATTTAATTGCATTAACTAAATTATTATAAGGAAACAGAAATCCATTTCTATTATTTCTATCAAATATGTTTATTTCTATAAAATGCACTGGACATCAATAAAAATATCTGCATAGTGAAATATATGAAGTCCATCTGCATTTATACATCATATTGACGTTAACTAACGGGCAGCCCACGTTCAGTCAAGTTAGCGGAATTACGGATAAACAACTTTTCCAGGTATCTCTTTCAAAATAAAAGCCTTATTTGTTTTACGGAAAAATTACGTGATTTCAAAAATGTGATATTGAAAATGTAAATCAAACTGTAACTAGCGTTAGCTAGCTGCTCTACCTGCTCTGAATAGTTTTGTTCTCGTCGTTGTCAAGCCCAAACGAAAAATGAATCCATATTCTGGCTACATTACCGACAACAGCGTCCCTGGAGTGACCGGAAAGGTGAGCCGACCTAGCGGAAGTGCTAATGAGGTCTGCTCTGGCACGGTTTATTACCGTCACACATGTAGCTTTGAAAATAAATCTTCTCCAAGACACAACGCTGTAGCTCCGTTTCAGTGTGAGCTCTCGTGTTTCTCTCTGTGACTGTGCCTGACTTCCTCTAATAAAATCCTCCTGTTCACTGGGAGCTGCAGCTGCCAGAGATATAAATATCCGTGTATGGGTCAGGACTCTCTGTCCCGCCCACATTTACGGCTTCCGCTGTTCACCTGCTGCTGCTAACAACGTTAGCCCCCAAAAGTGAAGATAAACTCTACAGGTAAGTCATTTTTGTAACTAGTTGTACTCTTCTCCACATCTGGACAACATCACATATAAAGCAGTGAAGTTACTGTAAGTTAACATCAGACTGTAACCTCTGATATAAACATGTTCTACCATCAGGTTTTAAAATTGTTCTGTAAATCTGAGGTTTCCTCATTTAGTACTAACGCTGATACTAAATCAGGTTAGTCAGTGTCATAAACTAGTTAACTGTCAGCTGTAGCTAAGTTTCCTGCAGATCACAGCTGATCAATCATAACGGATCGATAACTGCAATTTTAATGATCAGCAGATATAAATAAATCTACGTTAATGTTCCTCCACAGAACTGTTACTGATGGATGTTAATCTCTCAGTTCTGTTCTGAGTTAGTATCTCTGTTCTTTGCTTCAGTTTTTTTCTCTACAACAGTGTATGGTCAGATAACTGTGGAGCTCATGTTAATGCTAATGATACATTAGAATAAAATAGAATAAACTTTATTGTCCATCTAAGGCATTAAAATGTTCTTTAGCCTCAACCAGGAAAAGAAACATTTCCATATGATTAAAAAATAGAACAAAATACAACACTGTATTATGTTCCATTCATATCCTGATGTTGTTCACTCTGATATTTATTGTTCCTGCAGTTGGAATGAAAGAACCTTGTGGATCTTTTCCTCACGGTTAGTGTATTTTCCTTCCAGTCTTGGTCTGGATCATTGGAAACATCTAGTCTGATGGACTGAGAGCTCCAGAGAACATGAACATCCAGCTGTGGTTGTCTGAAGAGTCTTTTCTCCTTCATCACTGTGAGGAAGAGCAGCACTGATGTCCTCCTCATCCTTCCAGTAATAACAATAATGCTGCAGATTCAGCTCCTCTCTTCAGAATACGTGTCTTGTGACTGTTCAGTTTTTACACTTCACTGTCAGCAACACATTATTTATTTCATCCATTTATTACATGTGTTTACACATCTTTAAAATTCACAATAGTTAAACAATGTAGTTTTTAAATGTGCAATAAAGGAAATAATGAAGCTCTTGACCTGAATGTGTTGATGTTTTAATGCTGCATATCTGCTATAAATAACATGGACTTTTTATATTGTATTTCTGCTCCAACAGCAGAGATGAAGTTAAAGGTGATAAATAGAACCCCTGAATACTAAGAACAGAGAATAATAAACTGCTGACAGTTAGTCTGTCCTTCTGTAAGTGAAAGTTAAACAGGAAATGGTTCACTGAGGATGTCGTCCATTCAGTCTCCTTCTTCACATCCAGATGAGGTTTTCCTTCTGCTGGCTTCACTCAGAAGATCCTCACAGTGAACATGAGACACCTGAGCTGAAGACAGACATCACAGTATCAGCATCAACAGCAGAGGTTCATTTTAAAGTGACCCTGGAAAGATTTCCTATTTCATGAAGTTTTCCAAGCACTAAAAGACAGAAAGGCCTGTAGTCACTTTAGCTTTAGAGGAAAGGATTTTATTTTCCAGCTTATCTGTGCTGTAATTTAAATGTAATAACTGTAGTGTCAATCATTACTTTGGACATATTCTGGGAGGTTATTTTTCTAATCTGCACAAAGATGTACTACAACATGTGAATCAATCATTAAACAACGTTAACGACTAGAGAGTAGATTTACTGTTTTCTCCAGTTTAACTTCAGAGACTCAGCAGATATTCAGGACTACTGACAACACAGAACCTTAACCTCACTGTTTTAATCACATTTAGGTTTTCTAAACGTTACATTAATGTGAACCAGCGTCTCCACTGACAGTTTTATTAATTAAATGTACCACACTACAGTACACAACACACTTCAGCTGTTTACATGAAACACCACAAACATCGTTAGCTTAATGCTACGTTAGCTTAATGCTACGTTAGCTTTAACCAGGCTACGACTGAGCAGCTAGCTCGGTTAGCATCGCTAACATTAAAACTAATATTTACTGGATGCTAACTCTCTTCTCTGGTCAACACACACAGAAATAAACTCCACCGACATCTGGACTGCATGGCACACATTATATCTGACACTAAAGCTGCATATAAAGTGCATTAAAAGCGGCACCGATACGAAAATAAACATTAACTTACCGAACTATCAGAGTCCTTTCAGTGTCTGCTGGTAGAATCAGCTGAAGGCAGAAAACTGGTTAAAACAAGCCAACGGGCAGGAAAACTGTCTGTGGAAAAGGTTCTGCTGCTCCACCGATAAATTAGTAAAATAAACTAACAGTTATTGTATCAGAATTAATCCAAACGAGGAGAGCAGAGTCTCTGCTGCCTCCTCCATAGGACCTGTCAATCATTCCAGACCAGACTGTCAAACAAGTAGTCCCGCCCCCTGGCTTCGCAAAACTTTAACGCTCTATAAAAAAAAAAATCAATATTGATTTATTTTAAGATCGGCCACCTGATCTCTCATTTTGACCATGAAAACTAACGAAAAAAATTATATCCAGTCTATGCACCGTACTCTGTTTGGCTCCACACTTGCTGATGACTACTTCCGGTCTCAGAAAATGAAAAAACTGACCTTTTTTCGTTTCTGCCTCTTACTGATTTTACTTTTTTGTTATTCTAAATATAAAATGAAAATCAAAGCATTTTTAAAATTTCGTATATCCCTTTTTGATCATGAAAAGGAAAAACGGCTTGTATTTCAATTTAAATTTTTGTATTTTAAAACGAAAATCAAATAACCACTCGTTTTTTATTTTTCAATACCCGTTTCAGAACGGAAAACCCACTTGCCAAAATATAAACGGACCATATAGTTATGTCTATCGAAAATTGCATTTATATACTTATAAGTTGCACAAAAAATATTTAGAAGAAAACACAATACCAAAGATTGTGTTTTATGAAAACATATTGCACAAGCATTGATAACTAAGAAAAGATGCAAAATGTTTACACTTGATGTATCAATACAGTTCAGTGACAATGTATTCTATTTATTCATTTTTCACAATACCTTTTCAAGCATGATAGTGGCTAAATAACTCGTTACATATTAAAACATTGACAACATTAAACTGAAACCACAAACCAAGATTAATCCAAGTGGTTTTGTTGTCTCTATAATTCTCAAAAATTCCATGAAAACCGCCCTGACCAATTTATTTATTTTTAATATAAAATGTAGCATGTTGTTCCCTGGAAGGAACAGTGTCATAAAACACAATCCTGTCAAGAATCAAATTGCTTAGTACTTTTATCAAGACAATTACAGTGACCTCAGTGATTACAAAAGGTATTAACAGACTGCTTAGAGCGGTTGCGTAAGAAATGGCATGATCAAAATTTCAACTCAGAATAAATGTCAGACATTTAGTGTCTTATACAGAGAAATTGTTTTGCAGGTTTTTAAAGGATAAACACCCACACACCTACTGTTGCCATCCATCCATAATCTATATACTGCATAATCCTCATTAGGGTCACAGTGAGGCTGGAGTCTATCCCAGCTGACTTGGGGTGAAGGTGGAACACCTGGAAAGGTCACCAGTCTATCGCAGGGCTACAGAGACACACAAGCACTCTCACATTCACACCCGCAGACAATTTAGAACCACCATTTAACCTCAGCATGTTTTTGAACTGTGGGAGGAAACCAGAGTACTCAGAGAAAACCCACACATGCACAGAGAGAACATGCAAACTCCATGGTCCCCCAGGTCGGGACGTGAAGCAGGATCTTCTGCCTGCAAGGCGACAGCGCTAACCACCGAAGCACCGTGTAGCCCCCTACTGTTGCCTCAAAGCTAATTTCTACAATCCATTATGTTCACAATAAGCTAAGAGAGCCACCGTGTCTGCAGTTGGGGTTATAACCCTGGCTTTGAGGAATACAGGATCATTTGTTCTCTGACACAAGCACACACACACACACACACACACACACACACACACACACACACACACACACACACACACACACACACACACACACACACACACACACACACACACACACACACACACACACACACACACACACACACACACACACACACACACACACACACTAAACAAATAATGAGCAATGTTTCCCACCTGGTGAGAGGATTATAACCCTATATATGCTATTAATCAGTTTTCCACCGATAAGTCAGATTGATATCACTGTCCTGTGTCTTGCCCTTCAGGAAAGCCAAGTGAGATCGATGATACTCATACCAGACGGTGGAAATGCAATGAGATGCATCAGCATTACCTTCAACACAGCTTCCACACTGTGTTCCTGCATTTCACTGCCACTGTCCTGTAGATGATGATACATGTCAGGTGCTGCTTGTATCAGACCGAGAACATTACGCAGGAACTGAATAACCATAGATTTGATCCTCCACCAAAGTGATAATAATCATATCAGCTGTGTAGAATTGATTTTTTTCTGCAAATATTTTACTTAATGAAATGTCTTTTATTTTAATATCACAACAAATAATACATTTGTTAATACATTTTATTGAAACATAATATTGTTCATCTGTCTGCTCAGATAAAAGAATCATTCCTGATCACTCTATAAAAACATCACAACATAAACTTATCTTACTAAAACACTGTGTTTGCTCTAAATAGTAATAGTAATGTTCTTATTATTTTAAATTTCGCAAGACTCCTTTACATATTTTTGAACCCAAAAGACCAGCGTCTGCAGAGATTTTTGGTACTTTTACATGCTGCTCCTGGTCTTCCACTTAACCTCATGGTGTGCACACTGGGGAGTTGTTCTGATAAACTAGTTTATTTAGCAGACAACTCACCTACAGGGCACTTTTAAAAATCAGTTTCATAATATGCTGTACACAAAAGTTCTGTTTAATTAACTGCCAAAGTGAGTGTGTTATTTTTTTAAAACTAGTTTTCTATAGGAGACAGAACTTTCCAATCTTCTTTAAACCTAGGGCGGTCTTTCTCTTTTCTTCTCTGGTCATTCAAGAATCTACAAGAGCAACAACATGAAGTACAAGTTAGACAGGCAGTGCATGCAGGACATTCAAGGAAAAATAATTTTTGTTTCACTATTATGAATATTTTTTATTATATTTATATTTTTTTCCGACAGCTGCAAAGTGACTAATTTCTCTCAGCACCTCTGCACATTTAATACCAGTGGGACACAATCAGCTCTGCAATTACTATGCTAATTTTAATAGGCAGGAGCTCGAATAACATCCCTTTTTGACTTTGTGTTGTTCAGTTGGTAATATGTCTCCTGCAGAGTATGGCTTGAACCATTGTCTGTCAAATAATTGCTGCATTTTCCATCTCACTGCATGATGAGTCTCCTCCCCGTGGCAAACCGGAAATCTGCCCTGAAGGCTTGGAAATAATAACCCAAGTACTGTGATCGGATTTTTCTTTTTAATTAGTCAAATGTGACATTATTAAAATGACACTACAAGAGCTGGTCTTTATTCTCTGTGTGTTATCACAACTCATCCCAACTGTTTCACATTCTCTCTGTCTTGTCTTGCACGGTGTCAGTTCATGTGAATGTTGGCCTTTTATCTGTTGGCTCACTTATATTCCATTTGTCATCTATATGAAACTGTATTTTTTTCTGAATGCCTTCAGAAAGAAAACTACCCCTCATCCCTCCTACTCTTCCACTGTGTTTGCAGGAGTCTTACCATTTACAGCAGGGAGCAGGGCTTCTTCTTGACCTTGGCAGGCTGAGGGCAGAGGACGGCCCGGATGGCCTCATCAAACACAGTCTTCAGGCCGCGCTGAGTCAAGGCAGAACACTCCAGGTACTTTACTGCATCTGTACATACAGACAAGGACACATATTAAGAAGAAGCAGAACTGAGGTACACAATTTGGGATTTTTACTCCCCCAAGGAATGCAGTGGAGTTATGAGTCGGTGTACGTTTGTCTGTCTGTTAGCAACGTTACTCAAAAACGGACTTGGATGAAATTTTCAGCAAAGGTCACAAATGACGCAAGGACCACCTCATTAGATTTTAGCAGTGATGCGGCTTGTAGTCTGGATTCACGGATTTGTTAAAGATTTCCCATTGCGAGATACAGCGGTCAGCACGGCGTCACTGTAAACATGACAACAAGTGAACGTTACGTCAGCTGCCTGCTGATGATCACATGATTGCAATCCTACTACAAATCCACCGCTGAGGACTTATCAGGACTTATCCATCGGAAATCATCCAAGGAACAACTGATTAAATTGTGGGGATGTTTCTGAGTCACATCAATTTCCGCCGCCTGCTACATATTTAGGTCACGTGATGCGGTATCCATACATAACGTACACATGCAGAACACACGCCTGTGCTCAGAGCAAGGTTTTGTTTGTGGGTAAATCTATATTAAATAGCCACATTTTATGTTGCTGTGATTTCTGATCATCAGTAACTAATTTTTTAGGAATGAATTTCAGGCTTCTTCATGGAACAGGTAAAACCACAGCATCTTTATTAGGGACTTCATCAACATAGACCACCAAATGACAAGTAGTTATTTCCCGGCACTCACAGAATATTTCCATTCCGTGTATTGGTGGACACATCCTTCAGAATAAAAGCATGGCCCCAAACACAATGAGTAAAGGCATATAAATTTCATGTTGCTTAACACTAATAAAAAATGCTGCATTTCTACAAAAATATGTGACATTTCTGACAATGCCATATGGGAGAATGAACAGCTTTGGTGGAGTTCTGCAGTCTCTGAGTGCTTTTCTTCTTATACTAGTATCTGACTCGCAAACTTAATCTATGATGCTCTATATTATGCTCCTTTTTCCCAAGGACGGAGAATTGTCATGTGGTAATACAGCGATGGAACGACTGTGGAATCAACAATAGGAAAGCTGGATGACTAAAAAAAACCCACACCATTCACTAAAAATGTATTTAGGCTGAATTATATCTGCAAATCAGCAACACTGTGCTAGGCTGTGTTATCAGCTGCTCCAGCAGTAGCAGAAAATTTGAAGTTTGGGGGAAACAAGTGCAATTACAGATAATTAAGCCTTGGCTACATGCATTTTAAATAGTTTAAAGTCTGCTTGTTGTTGTTGTTGTTCAGAGCATTGCAGATGTGTGTTTATCTCTAAGCCTGAAAACTACTTTTGACCAGAGGTAAATAAATATACTTGCATTGCCACTGTGCAGTTATAAGTTTAATATTGACCTTGTGTTATGACAATGTCTTAACTAAAAATCTATGTGCTTGTTTTCAACATCTAGTCTAAAGGGAATCTCTCCATAGAACATTAATTTTTTGTCTACAACCCAGAAGACTGAGCAATTAAGCCCTGCTTTGTTTCACATTGTCCCAGGTCAGAGCGGCAACAATCTTCCAAACAAGACCTGAGAGGAGACTATCAGTGCAACTGACCGATCTCCTTGGCCAGAGCCAGGCCCTGCGGATAGGTGATGGGTGCCAGCTTCTTTTCCTTCAGCTTCTCGATGGTGTCCTTCTCATCCCTCAGATCCAGCTTGGTGCCCACCAGGATGATGGGTGTGGAAGGGCAGTGGTGGCGAACCTCCGGGTACCACTGGCAGAACACAGAGTAAAGGAATATAAAATGAGAACAGAGAAAGAGAAACACACAGAATGAAGGTGTTAGAAATTAGAAACGCGACGGAGGTGATAAGGAGGTTTGAAGTCAGGAAGCACACGACACTGGATTAAAGGTTTCTTAATCTATGTGCTGTAGCTCCGAAAGAGAGAGAAGTGTATGATTGTCACTGGAGTTTGCATTTTCAATCAAGTAATCCAAGTTTCACTCTCAGTCTGCATATAATCTATAAAAAATCATTTCCAGACCTGTCCTGGCTGCCTCTCACTCAGGTGCTCACTAGATTCCTACCTTTCCTGCTTTGCCTCTGATCTCTTTTCTGTCTCTCCCCTTCATACCTCCCCTTCCTTCCTACATTTCATCCTCGTGGCCTCTCGCTCGGCCCTTTGCCTCTTTTATCCTCCATCCATCCATTTTCCTCAGTGAGGAAATGAGAGATGATATCTGCAAAGGAATTAATTCAGTTAGCGCCCACAGCCTCTAGAGTCTTGTAGGTTTAGACCAGCAAATCCAACCTGCTTGGAAGATTGGTCACAAGCCCGCTGGTTGGCATTTGGGGATTACGGGTATTACCTGATAAATCAGACTGCCTCTTCTTTTGAATGTCTTACTGAGCACGGTTTAAATTTAAATTACTGTTTAAAGTTGTAGATCCACTGACTCTCCTTCTTCCTCTATCCAATTTTCTCTGTCTCTGAAGTTAAATGAAAATAATTTAGAATTAAATTATCTTGGTCACAGCCAGTAGTTCAGTTGAGTGGTGGACATGTCAATTTAAATTTATCACAGGAATATTTCCCGAAACTCATAAGCAGGTTCACCACGTTACAAAAGAATTGTACATTTTAGACTTGGATACTTAATGAGATTTGACTCATGAAATTATCTTGAGTTTTTAAAGATTTACTTTGATTTGTGTCAAATAATTTGGGACTTGACTTGACATTGAATTTTTCTCTGAAACACCTTACATTTGACTTTAAGTTGCCTTTAGTTGGTTAAAGTTCTTTTTTGAACCTTTAAAACTCACGAAGATCTGCCTCTGTCTTAACTCATCCTGCTGGCTGCAGATCGAGCACACCAGCTCACTTACAATTCTGCTCAAACACTGTAAGACGACTCTTTGCTACACCAAGGCAAGCTGTAATATTGGAGTAATTCAGTCTAGTTTGTTTGAACCTGAAACTAATTCTGAAGCAGAACAGTGACACAGAGAGCCCATCCTGCAAGCTGACAGCCGACGCTGGAAGTATAAATTCATGTTTTCAAGACTGTCATCAGTACACTGAAGTTTCATGGTGGAATTGCTCAGCTGTGGCATTAGCGGTTTATGTTGTTGTTGAAGTGTCTCCAAGCATCATACAACATGAAGAAGAGGTAAAACACTATATAGAAGTAGGGCTTGACTCATATTTGGACTTATTATTAAGACTTGCAAAAAAAAAAAAAACCCTCTGATTTTTTCCACACTTGTCTCCATCAACCAAAGACTTGACTTGGATTTGTCTGAAGTTACTTGAGTGTCTCAGTTGACCAAAACACTACAAGTATATTAACATTAAACCCCATTTTCAGTTTTCCACAATTAGCCACCGAGAAGCTACAATAGTCATAGAGTTCTGTTGTTGTAATGTAACTATTGAGGAAGGTATGGATAAAAAGCCAACTTTGGATTTATTGTCTTTTTGTGTCACAGTGACATCATGAAGTTTGCTTTTTAAGTTCACAACATGCTTTTAACACCTACACTAATCTTTCTACACTTCTATCTGGTTTCTCTCCAACAAAGAGTGAATACTATTTAATTGGTGATGTGTGGATCTTGAGTAAGCAATACAATTTGCTCATGATATTTCTTCCAGCAATTAAAAAAAAAAAAAAAAAAACATTAACAATGTAAGAAATGTGATTTTCACCAGAAAGGGTCTTTAATTGATTGTGCACATTAGTGCAAACAGTGCTAATTAAACATTCAGCCTGCTTGTGCCTGCAGTTGTTCTTGCTATTTTCCTTTTTTAATTTCCTTCCATATCCACAAATCCAGCAGGGGCCATCTGTGTAGTGCTACTTCTGTCTCTTGTTACTATAGAGACTCATGAGAACAAAACAGAAGTAAATGGTACTAAAATGAAGAGGGCCTGCTTTTGTTATTGCACTGCTTGCGTCATAATACTGGAATATATGAATGCATGAAAGCACAAAAACCAAAAGAGCATTTAAAATGAGAGCGCTGTACATGAAAGGTTATATCTCACAATCAAATCTGATTCTTTGTAACATATTGAGACTGAAGGACAGAATAATTGAACGCAAATGACCATAAACAGAAATAAGCAGGAATAAGAAATAGATGGATGTCTGGATGGCTCCTAATTAGAATTTTGATTAAATAAAATTAAAGATAATTTAATTAAACGCTAAATAAATGGACTGAAAATTCTTGGCACCTATGTGATCCATCATTTAGGAAATTTAGTAAGAAAAAATGCCAAACAACCTCTTGCTCCAACTTGTCTAATGTGAGGATTTGCTGCTTTTCTCCTTCACTTTGGATTTTGACCTACTGATTAGGCAAAAAAACAACAACAACAAAAAAAAACTAATTTGAGGATTTCAGTTTGGGATCTAAAAAAAACAACGATAATCATAATTGTTGCAATTTTCTTACACTGAACTGACCACACCATTACTACTGTCATAAATTAAGTAGAAGATTGATGTGAATGTTGCATTCAAGCATATGCTATTCATATGCATTTTTTTCACTTGGTGGATATCCTTTTTTGTGTAATTTTCTCCACTTTTGAACATTTACACTACTATTCAAAAGTTTGGGGTGACTAAGAAACGTCCTCATTTTTGAAAGAAAATCATTTTTTCATGGAAGATAACATTAAACTAACCAGAAATCCAGTCTAGACAGGTAAGATCAGTTGAGAACAATTTCTCATTTACAATGATGACCTGGAAAGAGGCCCCAGCAGGAAGAAATACCCCAAGTTAATGTTATTATTCAGTGAAGCAGTCAGCATGTGCAGAGGTCAGCTAGGGTCTGCTGCAGCTTCTGTTTAAAGATGTAAGGTGATGGAAGTGATGACAGTTTCAGAGATTTTTGGAGGGAATTCCAATCGATCGCTGCAGCAAAGCGAAAGGAATTCTGGCCAAAGACAGTGAGAACCTTGGGGACAGAGAGTGTTATGAGATCACTGGACCTCAGGTGGTCGTTGTTACGGGAGGGATGTAGGAGGATGGAGAGGTACTGAGGTGTCTTCTCTGATAGGGTCTGGTACATGAGTAGAAACCAGTGCTGGAGTGGCCTGGTGTAAAGGGAGGACCAACCCACCAGTTTGTAAAGGTCACAATGGTGGGTGGAGATAGATCACACTCATAAGAATGAGATGGACTGACAAATAGACAGATGGACAACCCACAAACATCATGCCTTCAGTTATGGCTGTCGCCAGTCCAGAAGCATGACGAAAATAGAAAAAGAAAATCCACACAGTTTGCTCAACCTAAAGTGATGGTGACACGTGTTTCCTACCCCTCATTCTCCACCAGTCAGACTAAAGTAGACGGTGTTGAGGAAGATCACTGAAGACACATAATCAATCTCATGCATGCACATGGACTCAACAATACAACAAAACACAATTCAAACCACCACACCTCCTGTTCCTGGTTATTTTTTTCTTTCTCTGTTTCCCTGCATACATATGCACATCAAGTGTGGTCGACGTGACAGCAATGCCACGTCGACCACATTTGCCAAATTGTTTGTTTCTATTAAAATACAATAACACACCTTTTGTCATTATATTAGAAATACTTGATTTAGTTACTTGGATGACAAGTGTTTTTTTTATTTAGGTGACATTTTTTAAAAAAAGCTATGGAAGCAGGTCACAGAGATGAGACTCACCTTAGCTCTGACGTTCTCATAGGACGCTGGACTCACCAGTGAGAAACAGATCAGGAAAACATCCTAGAAGGACAGATAATGAGACAAGAGAGAGCAGATTAGATGACAGGTGCTACTACTTGGATAGGGGTTCACATTGGAATCAGATGTAAAATATTCTGGTGCCAGTTATTGTAAAACTACACTAGTGTTCAAATGTTTGGGATCACTTAAAAATGTCCTCATTTTTAAAAGAAAAGCATTTTTTTCAATGAAGATAACATTAAATTAATCAGAAATACAGTTTAGACATTGTTAATGTGGTAAATGACTATTTAATGGAATATCTCCATAGAGGTACAGAGGAACATTTCCAGCAACCATCACTCCTGTGTTCTAATGCTACATTGTGTTAGCTAATGGTGTTGAAAGGCTCACTGATGATTAGAAAACCCTTGTACAGTTATGTTCGCACATGGATAAAAGTGGGAGTTTTCATGGAAAATATGAAATTGTCTGGGCGACCCCAAACTTTTGAACGGTATTGTAGCAACTGGACATTTTCATATGCGTTTTGGGATCAGAAATAAGTAGAGAAGATTTGCTACCATGACAATAATGCATTACATTCAATTCCAGTTTTAGAGTAAACATCAAACTAAAAACTTCTTGGCCCTTTTATCTTACAGAAGAACTTATGACACCGAATGTCACCGTCAGCATTTCGTAATCTTCAGTGTTGCAGTAATTTGCCCTCGAGTGCAGTATTGAATGTTGGTTTGACAGTTGTAAATTAAACTCTGCTAGTTGCACAGCTGGGGACCATATAGATTTTGTCTGTTCTAATGATTTATGTTCGCCTGTGTGTGTGTGTGTGTGTGTGTGTGTGTGTGTGATTGCACACCGTCTGTGGGTAGGACAGTGGGCGGAGCCTGTCATAATCTTCCTGTCCAGCTGTATCCCAGAGGCCCAGGTTGACTGGCTTGCTGTCCACCATCACATTAGCTGAGTAGTTGTCAAACCTGTGGGGAGCAGAGAAGGTCAGTGATCAATCAGTTGCTGACTCTGTCTTCAATTTAACTGATTTTTTCAACAATCAATCAGTTGATTTATAGGTGCCACAGACATGCCATCACACCGAGGTAGGATCCTAATATGAGTCATCTGAGAGCATGAAGAGAAAAAATGAGAAGTGTAGTTGATCAGGATGTAGAGAAATAACTTTGGGAGGATCAGTAAATACGATGTTGTTCATAGCACTTTCCAAAAAACAATTACAGAGCTTAATTCAATAAATAACCTGAACTGACTGGCTGTCTTTGTTTGCCATATAACATAGAGGTAATGTGTATTCAGAGATGGCAATGCTTAAGCAGCAGCGCCCCTGTGTGGACACATGGACACACTGCAGCTCCATTCCTTAGCTTGTGTGTTTTATTCTTTTGTCTTGACCCACCACACGCTGCTTTTACCATAAGAGCAATGGGTTCATGTAAGTGAATTAAATTCCATGTAATTTTATAAATTTTTTGAGAAATTTTAAAGCAGGCCAGTTTATAAATACAAAAATATGCAGAAAAAATAGCTAAAGATTTAAATACGATATTTACAAACATCAAACTTTCCCTTGTGCAACTGTGATCTATACATTCAGCTCTATTTTAGCAACACTCAGCTTGCCTGTCGTGCACTGGCTCATATTTAAATGTCACACATTCCACCGTTCAAAGTGGAAATATTACAGGCTTTAACAAATGCAAAGAGATAGATATTATGACTTACTCAGTTAAAATGTTTTTTTGGTTTGTTTTGTCTTTACTTACCCATGAAAAGCACCTGGTAGCTTCATTTTTAAAGCTATTATTCTGTTTTCATTACAGTATTACATCTACTGCTGGCCAGAAAATATGCAGATCTTTTTACTAAAAATTCTGCATTGAAAGTTTAGAAAGCACAGTACTGTAACTTCAAAATACAAAAGCAAACAAAGTGAATATGCTTTAATATGTAGGTTACATTTTACTGTTGGAGATAGTTGGAGGTGTTTTTTTTTTTTTTTTTTTTTAAATGTTTCGTACAGGTTTGCAACTTTTGATTGTTTCCATGACGGATCAATCTGCTGGTTATTTTCTTGAATAACTGTCTTGTTGTTTCATTTGTAGCACCTGAAAATTACTACGAAATATAATCCAAAGCCAACCCAGCTGGTTTTTGTTTTTTTTTAATTAGTGGTCCAAATGTCAAAAATATTTCCAATAAATAAAAATATAAAAAGGGAAGGTAACAAACTGTCACATTTGAGAAGTTGGAATGAGAGACACCATTGCACAAAAAAAGAATTTCAATAATTTGCAGAATAGTTCCAATCAGCTAATTGACTTGTATATACTGTTGGATAGTTAAATTTTAAAGAAAGCATTACAAAATATAAGCACTTTATACGTTTGTTTGTGAAAATCAAAATACCAAACTAAAACTGTCTAATTAATGTAGTGAAGTAAAACATCTCCTTCTGAAAAGTAGCAGAGTGGAAATAAAGCAGTCATGTATTTGAAACCTATACTTAGGTGCAGTACTGGAGCAAATGTAGTTACTTCCACTGGTGTCATGGATAAGGGGGCAAAACAGCGTTATTTGTTCAAGGAAAACAAACACTTACTTTCCTTTTCTAGTGCACTATTTGCTGCAACCAGCTGAGTTCCGAGCAGGCTGGCTTTTTTTTTTTTCCTCAAAGATATTTTTATTGAATTTTTCCACAAATATATGGTACGGATGTATGGTAGTGACAGGAAATTTCTAAAATACACAGTCAACTCAAGACAAGAAAGATAGTCCTGTCCATGCACAGTAAGGAGACCAGGCTGGCTTTTAAAAAGAAATGTGTTTTCCTAACCTGTAGGCTGCTGCCAGCCCAAACCTGCCTGAACACCATCAGACGGCTACAGAAGCACTGCAGCGTGTGTTTGTGTAGCTGTGTAACCGTGATAAAGACTTCTAGACTCTAACATTTGTCCGTGTGTCCTATTACATTCATGAGCGGTCATAAATACATGTGGATGTATGTTTTCTTTTATGTAGGCTCACATACATGGACAGAGACAAAGAGAGAGAACGTGTGTGTGTGTGTGTGTGTGTGTGTGTGTGTAGGTGTGTGTAGGTGTGTGTAGGTGTGTGTAGGTGTGTGTGTGTGTCATACTCACACAGTAGGAATGTACTCCCCGGGGAAGGCATTGGTTGTGTAGCTGATGAGGAGACATGTTTTACCTACAGCCCTAAATCACACAAGTAAAAACACATACAGAGAGGCATTAGGAAAAAGACAATAACAGTGTTTCAGGCAATAAATTTTGAAGTGAGAGAAAGATTAAAGGTGGGTGGGGCTTTATAGCAAGCTAGAGTTACGTTCATTCCATAATATGCAGCACGGAGCTACTACAAAACAGCATATAGTGCAGTGTTAAGATTAGACCAGACAGGATATTAATATAGTTTTCTATCATGCGCTGACAGGGAATGGTGCAACATGACAGATATCACAGCTGTGTAATAATTTGTTGTGTATATTTTGTCCTTTTTAAAATATTTTTTGTGTCTTTCTAGTGGGAGCACATGCTAATTGAAAGTCTTACTTAGTGTGCGATAAAGAGCCAAATTACTACTAACGGTATTGCTTTTATTATCACTTTTTCTAATGAATTGGAATAAATACAGACTAACTATAGGAGCAGAGTGAGCATCTTGTGATGAAACTACTTGGCTGCATGCAGTCCTGCACGATCCAACAAGTATCAACTAGCCCGGTTCTTATTTTGTTCCAGATTTGCTGAGAGTGTTTCAACAACAACACATCACCAGAACTCAGCACTGATACACCGAGCGGATAGCATTCTGGATAAATCTGACTGATCTATGAGGAGTTGCTTTGGTCTTATTGCAACTTCATCAAACAGAGGTTCTGTAGAGTGTTGTAGCTGTGGTTTTTCTGTAAGGGTTACATTTAGACTCCCTGCTATAAAGTAATAATCTAATCTTCAGGCTGTTTGACTCTGTCTTTGTTTCGCAGTGTTACTTACTTAAAGACTGCAATCAGGCAGGGCCAAGAAAATCCATATTCTGCCCAAAGTGCAGGGAATTAATCACTGCATCACCCACAATCAATAATCATTACTTCACCACTGCTGACCTTTAAAGGTCCCGTAGCCCTTTTACTCAGTCACCCTATGACTAGAAACCATAGCACATTACCTGACCTTTTTTTCTGTGTATTCTCGATTCTGCATATTCTCACTTTCCAATCTGAAGGTAACAACTGATGTCATTGTGCATTAAATCAGATCAAACCAGAATACAAGATAATATGTGGATGTCAACTGGGTGCATGTTTCTGCACCTGGCAGCTGATAGAGATGAGATGAAACTTCCCCCTGCTTTTCTTTGGGTGTCAGATCAACCAGATCACAAACACGCGCACACAAAAAAAAATCCCAGTAACCCTTTGTATTCACCATAGAGATGTTTTCTGTTTGATTTGCAAAGCTTCACAATCATAATGAGGAGAACGTCTACCACATGCCGAGCAATGGAGGGTAATGGAATTTTGTTTGTGGTGTGTAATTGAAAACTCCACTTGCTACCAAAAACTGGGCAGTTTTCAGTACTTTTGATAGATTTAAGCTTCTAATAATTACTACAATGTCTGTGAATTAATCTGGCTATTTTCTTACAAATTCAAATATAAAATACAAATAGAAATGTCCAAAGTCACTCGACATCCACCAGTGTGTCTGAGAGCCGTGTTAAAAGCATTTGCACTCGCTGAAATAATACCACCATCAAATCCTTCACATTGAATAGATGTAGGAACTAAAATAATAAAAGCTCATGAGTGCCTCTTGATTTAGGATTTGAGGATCTGCTTTGTAAGGGTAGATGGTTTTCAGACTTTCAGGCAGCACAAAAACGGGAAATTTTCCTCAGCACGACAGAAGCTTCGACTTTAATTAGTAAAGGATACTTTGATCTGAGTAAATGCAACCTGCCAAGCTAATTAGCAGATGAATGACAAATCATCCTTCTGAAGTGTGGGCGGACTGGTACTTTAAAATGCAGCCTAAACTAATTTTTCTGAAGTGGGCCAACTTTCCATCTGTCGAAACTGTCGAAATGATTAGAAAATCTAAATATTTTCTGATTAAATAGAAACCCAAAAACACAAGGAACCACTAACAGATAGCTGTCATCACATAAGTTAGCTTTTGTAAGAAGGCCAGCCTATGAACCAGATGACTCAAGTGTGGTGTGAGCAACATAGATACCAGCTAACAAAGCATGTGAGAGAGTATTCGTATCTTTGTGAGGACCAGTTTGAGTTTAAAACACTGACTTGGATGTGTTTTTCTCCACTTGTTAAGTCTATAAAAGGCCGTTGGAGGTTAAAGATTTGGTTTCACTGCAACAATATAGTTCAGGTAAACACAAAGGTTAGGGGAAGGCCTGTAATGGTGGTTAAGGTTAGGACTGTGAGTAAAGGATTGTAATGTGCAAGTGGAGGCTCTCAGAAGTATAGAAGCACAAGTGTGTGTGTGTGTGTTTTGTAGTTGTGTGCGTGAGTCAAAAAGGAACTGATCTGTTTCAGAAGCATCAGTTAGAGCTGAAAACAGGAACCAGCCAAACTGAGCTATCAAGACCAAAAAAGACTTCAGGCCTCAGATGTCTCTCGGCCTGTTTGTTCCTAATCTGCTTTTCCATCAACTTTTGTGTCCCCTGCTGACACATCCTACATTATCCGGTTTTAGCTTGGCAAACTCTTCAAAGAAATTCATACTTGCTTTGTCTTTGTTTCTCTCTTTCGGCTCCTCACTTTTATTCTCTTTCACACAATCTATCCTTCACCTTTCTTTGCCTCCACTGTCTTTTTAAGCATTTCTACTTGTTTAATCTGTTAGTTGGAACCTCATATCTATTACAACAACATAGTTTCTGTCATTTCATCAGTGGTGGAAGAAATATTCAGACGCTTTACTTAACTTAGAGCACCAATAGATTGAAAGACCTGCATCTGAAGTGCTACTTAAATTAAATAAAAGTGTAAATAAGCTAAAATGAGATTTGATTTCTCTGACTGATATGACATGATGAAGCATATCATAAGCAGCTGGTGATACTTGATGTAGCTGTCAGAAGTGAAGCTTGAGTGACCTACTTTATTTTTCACACAGGAAAGAAGAAAAAAATGACTTCTGCTGTACAAATCTATTTTCAGTTTTAGTATTTAAACATTAACTGAAATCATGTGAGAAGTTTAGAGGGAAAAAAGCACTATTTAGTGGAAGACATGTGAGCCTGACTGCATAGTTTTTTGTAAAAATCCCAAAATCACTGATTTGTACTTTAACTATGTGGTATATTATAAAAGCTTGTTAAATTATCCACTGCAAGATCGTCATCTTAAACATAACTAGAAACTGTCAGATGAAGAGCAAAGCAGAAAGTACAGCAGCAAGAATATCATAAAATGCAAGCAGGTAAAGATTTAACTAATGTAATGTACTTGAGTAACTGTATTTAGTTACTTTTCATCACTGCTATCAGGATATCAGGAGAAAAAGTAAAGTTGAGAAGAATAAAAGTCACATGTCAAGAGGGAAATCTTGGTGACTTTTTTAAAAAAATTTTTTTGTGTTTTAAGTACCGGTATTAAATTTTCAACTGCAACTTTTTCTGAGCTCACACACTGTTTATTGAAGCAAGCCATGCAATGACCCATGGAAGAGCACAGACTGTATATAAAAGATGGAATGCAGAAATGCTTTAAACATGCATTCCTTCTCATGGCCAGCAGGGGGCGACTATTCTGGTGGCAAAAAGACGTCTCATTCTATAGAGAAAATGATTCTACTTCCTTGATTTGCTACCCCAGTAAACATTTTCCAAATGAGTTTATGGTCCCAGTTGCTAGTTTTAAATCTTCATTACAGCGTTATTCATTTTGTAAATCATGCTCTTATTTAGAGTGAAATAGGTAATGAAGTAGGGTATGCTTTAGGATCAGTCCGCTTTCAGATACAGCTACTGTATAAAAACTAAACAGTGCTCTGTAGTTCTCAGTTAGAACTGTGTGTCACATTTCAGAAGACCAAGATAGGGACAATGCCAAACCTGAGGCTCCAAAACAGCAATCCACAAAGAAACAGGTGCTGTCACGATATCTATGTTTATCTTTTATATACAGTCTGTGATCAAGAAAGGTGGACATGGTATCACAACTCAAAATCCCAAAGAGTATTTTTCCCTGACCACAGCACCTCCAACTGCAAACAACATCATTTAAACAGCACCTAAAAAAATTTGTTTCATCGTTGTGTTGCCATCGCAAATAAAGTCTCTGGGCTGAGGAAGGAACCTGTAGATGCTGCCAGTGGGGGAAACAATTCAATTCAATTCAATTCAATTTTATTTATATAGCGCCAATTACAGTCAAATTGTCTCGAGACGCTTTACAGAACCCATATGCCTGACCCCCAGAGCAAGCCAAAAGGCGACAGTGGCAAGGAAAACACCCTTTTAACAGGGAAAAAAACCTCGAGCAGAACCCGGCTCTAATGTGGGGGGACCCATCTGCCTGCTGGCCGGGCGGGTTGAGAGGGACAGAAGAAGTAGAGAGGTAGAGATAGAGGGGTAGAGATAGAGATAGAGGGATACAGATAGAGGGGTAGAGATAGAGAGGTGGGGGGGTGGGACACAAGGACCATAAAACACAGCCACACATCTGAAGCATCCAGCATCCAGCTCTGGGACCAGGGACACTCGGAGAAAGGACACAGAAAGAAACAGAGTGAATGTAATGCAATAATGGTATATATAGTAAATACATAGGTAGTTAGAGAAGGGCTCAGTGCATCCAGAGAGGTTCCCCAGCAGCCTAGGCCTATAGCAGCATAACTAGGGGCAAACTAAAGGGACGTCAAGAGGGGAAGTCAGTTGTGCAAATGAAAACACCAGCTCACCCCGTCAGGGTCACCCAGTCAGCCCTAACTATAAGCTTTGTCGAAAAGGAAGGTTTTAAGCCTGGTCTTAAAAGTAGAGAGGGTGTCCGCCTCCCGAACCCAAACTGGGAGCTGGTTCCACAGGAGAGGTGCCTGATAACTGAAGGCTCTGCCTCCCATTCTACTTTTAGAGATTCTAGGAACAACAAGTAAGCCTGCAGTCTGAGAGCGAAGAGTTCTGCTAGGGTAATATGGTACTATCAGATCTTTAAGATATGATGGAGATTGGTTGTTAAGAGCTTTATATGTCAGAAGAAGGATTTTGAATTCTATTCTAGATTTAACAGGGAGCCAATGAAGAGAAACCAATATAGGAGAAATATGATCTCTCTTGCTAACTCCCGTCAGTACTCTGGCTGCAGCGTTTTGGATCAGCTGTAGATGTTTCAGAGAGCTATTGGGACAACCTGATAATAAGGAATTACAGTAGTCAAGCCTAGAAGTAACAAATGCATGGACTAGTTTTTCTGCATCACTCTGAGACAGGATGTTCCTGATTTTCACAATATTTCTCAGGTGGAAAAAGGAAGTCCTACAGATTTGTTTTATGTGCGAGTTAAAGGACATGTCCTGGTCAAAGATAACACTGAGGTTCCTCACAGTAGTACTGGAGGCCAATGTAATGCCATCCAGAGTAACTATATGCTTTGAAAGCAATTCTCTAAGATGTTTGGGGCCAAATACAATGACTTCAGTCTTGTCTGAATTTAGTAGTAAGAAATTATAGGTCATCCAGGTCTTTATGTCCTTAAGACAATCTTGCAGTCTAGCTAGCTGATTAGTTTCATTTGGCTTCATAGATAAATACAATTGAGTGTCGTCAGCATAACAATGGAAATTAATACAGTGCTTCCTAATAATGTTGCCTAAGGGAAGCATGTATAATGTGAACAGTATTGGTCCTAAGACAGAACCCTGAGGAACTCCATGATTAACCCTAGTATGCTCAGAAGAGTCATTGTTGACATGCACAAACTGGAACCTGTCTGATAAGTAGGATTTAAACCAGTCCAGTGCTGTCCCTTTAATGCCAATAGAATGTTCTAGTCGCTGTAATAATACACAAATGTGCATGTGCAATGGATCACACAGTTTGGAGTCACCATTTCATTCAATACAGAACGGAAGGTAAAGTCCCTCAAAGAGAGCATTTAGGAAGAAACTTCATTTGACAAGTGTCTCCTTATTCTGTGGAAGTGAAGTTAATATCTGTGGGGCAACACAGCTGCCATTGCAACAACAGCTGCAGTGGCGTCATCCATTTCGGATTGTCTAATTACCTCAAAGATCGTGACTTGCAGCTTTCTCTTGGTCAGTGGTGCAAATATGAATGTTAAATCTCACCAGAATTGAACTCTGTGAATTTCTTCGACAGATTTCTGCTATTCATCACAATTCTACTGAAATTATTTAATTTCGTTGTGAAATTTGGAGCTTGTTGTTCACTGAATTGTGCTCTTGAGACACACTTCAAATTCACTCCAAATCCAGTGCAACATATTAAATAACTTCTGTACTTCGGCTAGAATTTAAAATAAATCTCTGTGGGTTAATGTCTAGCCAGAGGGGGATGTTGTAAACTAAAACTGTAAATGAAGATGGCCAGCTGGTTCAGTATGTACATAGAGATTTGCACTGCCAACTTCCCTACAACTGAGGACCAACTTCCTCTTCTCTGTCTGTTCAGCCAAGCCTGGTATGTGCATTTCTTTTACCTCTGGCTGAGTCACAACTGGACAAATAAACACGTGTTCACAAATCATACAAACACTGCAGCTGCTCTTCTTTTTTTTCTTTTTTATTTGGAAAGGTGTACAGAGCATCCACCTGCTTGAAGTTCACCTTCTCTGAAACTAAACAGGAGAAGCTGCTGCTACTTGCAGAACGGATGCACATGTTTTTGCACAATGGCATGATCGGTCCTAGTGGAGGTGATCCAAAAATGAAAAGTCCCTGCAGAAATTACTCATACCACCACTTGCACCATCAACTGACAGCTTCTTGGCTGTTCTAAGACCAATATATGTCTTCCCAAGATGCCGTTTGTACTGTCTATAAAGCATATCTCAGACATTTCAGTGATAAAGTTTTAATATAGTGTTTTGTTGTGTTGGCAGTCTACGATTGGTCAGGTGATCACAGGTGTAAAACTGGGCCGAGCTCTAAATTCTTCTCAAATTCTTTTCTTTACATTCCTCACAATACTCCTTCCAGTCAATTAATTGTATGTTTGTTTGTTTTTTTACAAAATGGGACAGCTGTAATAAAAAATACCATACACAGGTTTGACATAATCACCTTAAGCACTATAATTTTTTAAAAGAATGTCAGAGTTTGTTACAGTTTGTGAACTGTATGAACAGAGCAAAGACAACTACAGTGAAAACCATGATGCAGAGCACTCCTAAGCCTTATTCTATTCTATGGGGGCATGCTTTGGTGTACAATTCATAAAGGTGCATTTTGCCAACATGCTTACAAAAAGTTAAAGTTTGGGAACGACTGCAGTCTGAAGAATAAACAAATAATGAATAAATAAAGACAGCAATAAATGTTGGGTCCTGGTTAACAGAAAACAAACAATGGTTTCCCATGTTATAGGGCTATGTTTTGTTGACCCAACCATCCACACCAACCTCCTCTTTCAATTAACTTAGTGTCCCTCTATTGCTCCAGATTGGCAGAACTCCCACTAACCACTAGCTTGCTTTTTCTTAGCACGCTTGTCTACCTATTACAGCTGAAACCAGCAGTAAAAATCAACATTTCTTTCTTTCACCGACACAGTTTGATTTTAAATTTCGTGCACTAAAGTTAACAAAAATCATCCTAAAAGTGCTCGGAGAGAGTGACATCTTTACACACCTCTCCCTTTTCACTCTACAATTTAAAATCGCACACCAGAAAGTTCAACACACAAGAAAATACAGTTACAGGACCTGTGTGCTACCTGCTAACTGTTTACTGATCACTTGGGGAAACAACTACAGTGCTTCCGCTTTACAATTTCCTTCATGATGGCAGTGTTCTCTTTTGCCCCACCTTTAAGGATAAAGAATATGTAGAAGTTGGTTTAGCTGACACATTATTCTAACTTCTTGAATTAACACATTTCAGCCTTTACAACAAAAAAAACTACCAGGTTTCTAAATGCTATGAAGTGCATTAAGGTCAAAGTTTAAATAAATAGCGTTTTAGTGTTTCTTTTTTTCCTTTTCTTGTCCCTTTTCCATTTTCTTTGTTTAATGAACAACTCTTTGCCATTTTTTTGGGTTTCCATCTACGGAGGGGAGCCTGTGCTCTGGGTTTGCAGCATTAAAGCATTTTCCTACATGTTGTGGCCTGTACCGCTCATCCAGCACCCTCACTGTCAAACACACGCCTAAGGATTTACATGTAACACAGGACAGCCTCTACTGTAAAAAAGCGTGAAGAAATACAGCAGCCTTTAGCTTTTTCAGGCAACACCACACCACAGAGCCATATCACTGCGGAAGTCGAAGAAACTGTTACTGGTTAAGATGCAAATACTTTGAAACTTCTATCAAAACACCTTAAATTCAGAGCCTTAGGCCAGACATCACCATCATGCACCAGCTGAGCCAACACTCCATGATTCAGTGCTGATAGGCAGCTTCAGTTCTGACATGTAAAGTAAAAGAATGGCCTACCCATCTCCCACGACCACACATTTGATCGCCTGCATCCTGTTCCGCTCAGCTTCGCCTGTTCTCTTCGCTCTGACAGAAACAGACTCAGAGAGGAAGGTTAAGAGATGAGCATGCAACTACAGGAAACTATTGCACACCTCCCTCCCTCCGCTGTGTCTTTTTCTCTCTCAGTCTCTCTCCCTTCTTTTTTTGCACTCATCTCTTCTTCCTGTTTTTTGTTTGGGGCTTTTTTTTCTCTTCCAAATGATAGAACTTAAGCAAAGTGGGTGCAAATTACAACACCCCCCCCCAAAAAAAACCTAATGATCAAAACTGTATGAATGTGATTGATTTTGAAAAACGGAACTGTTGCAGTAAACTGTGAAATGGTCATGGAGGGGAAGATGTTGGTGCAACAGCTTTATTTAAAACTTCCTCATTTGTTTGAGTGCACATTTGCAATCGTGCATGCGTATACGGACGCAGAACCACACAAGCACACATACCTGTTTGGAATGTAGCTTCAATTTAATGCTTTGATTTAAAAACTTATTAAACCACAGTAATACACACACACGCACGCACGCACGCACGCACGCACGCACGCACGCACGCACGCACGCACGCACGCACGCACGCACGCACGCACGCACGCACGCACGCACGCACGCACGCACACACACACACACACACACACACACACATGCTTCTGTTGCATCACTCAAACTCATCTTAATTTCCAGGAGACCTCACCCTAACCTCAGGGCTGCATCCTTTCTCCTTTACTGTTTGTTTCATACACGAACGAGTGCCGGAGCCAACATGTGGGGCGTCACATTTTGAAATTTGCGGATGACTCAGTGATTGTGTCCTTGCTGAGTAGTGACCACCCTGACCATGGCCCTGTATTGAAGGAATTCACTGATTGGTGTTCCACATCCCTTATGCACATCAATGTGTCTAAGACTAAAGAGATGTTTATAGACTTTAGGAAACATCAGTCAGTCCCCCCTGCTCTTGTCATCGAGGATCAAGCCGTCGAGCCAGTCCAGACTTATAAATATCTTGGCATTAATATTGATGATAAGCTGTCTTTTGACTTTCATGTTGATGCTGTTTGTAGGAAGGTGCACCAACGCATGTATTTTTATCGGAAATTGCAGAGTTTTAAGGTTGATAGTACTTTTATGAAAATGTTTTATTCTTGTTTTATTGATTCAGTCTTAATTTTTTCTTTTATCTGCTGGTACAGCTTACTTTCACTTAAAAACAAAAACAAATTACAGGGTATAGTGAGAGTACGCAGCAAAATTGCAGGTATTAACCTCAACAATCTCTCTGATGTATACAAGCTCAGAACCCTAAATAAGGCTCACACACTCCTCACTGACCAGAGCCACCCCTTGGTTGGTGAGTTTGTGCTGCTCCCGTCAGGCCACGGGTGCATCCTGCCAAGATGCATTAGACGCTAGCATTCTTTTGTCCCTGCTGCAATTGTCCTGCTAAAAAAGTGACTGACTAATCTGTCTGTCCTATTTATTGTTGTCATCTGTGCTTTATGTAACTGGTACCCCGCGATTGTTGTTGACTTTTGTTCTGCTGACTGTAGAGTGATTTGCCCCACGGGGACAATAAAGATTCCTTGAACCTTGAACCATAACAGCTACTTGTCTTAGCTTAAGATTAAACTAAACTCAATTAACTTTAACCTAAAACTTAGTGTTTACCCTAACATGTAGTAATTTATGGTTTGGAGATTGAAGACACAAAAACACATTTATATTTGTTGTTTACTTTGAATTTTGTTCCGGTTCATTTTTAATTTTAATCTGAAAAATGATAGATACTGTAGATAAATGGAAAATAACTCAAAACAAAATAACACATTTTCACACACATTATCATGCACCAACAGCACTTGTGACTTTCCATTCCAACCAGTAGGTGACACTTCAGCATCATTTATCATTGCATCCACAGCTCTGAGCCTGTACAGCAGTGGAGCTGTTTATAGCAGGGGTCATCAACCTTTTTGAACCTGAGAGCAACTTCAAGGGTACTGAGTAGTACGAAGGGCACCTTGTTTGATACAAACTTCCTCAACAGCAAACTTGTACCATTATCTTTAAACAATAATAATAATAATAATAACAATAATGAAAATAATGTCTAAAGAGACTGTCTGATCACATTTATGTTAATCATTCCTTACAACAATTATTAACAATGATTTCCACAACAATGATGACAGGACACACACACACACACACACACACACACACACACACACACAACACACACACACACACACACATATATATGAAACGTTTTGTAAATATCTTTCTTGGCAGTTTTGTATGAATCAGCATATTTGCAGCATTTTGTTTAAAATCACACCAGTTACATTTCTGTGCGAATTATCACTTCTAACATTTTTAGGAAATCATTAACTGTCATCAAATCATGCGTCATTTGTGCAAACCACTACCTTTGTAACATTTTTGAACAATTCATGAACTCTGTCCCATGTTTGTACAAATTATCAGTTATGGAAGAAAAAAAATCAACTCTTTCACATTTTGAAATGAATCCTATCACATTAGTACTAATCACCAGCATTTTTCACCAGCATTGCAACATTTTTAACAGATCATAACAACAAATCATTACATGTTTTCAGCTAATTATTTTTCACACTTTTGTGTAATGGCACGGTGTTTTGAATGACAACATATGTTACCTCTTTCTCTGTCTGTAAATGTGTGTTAGTGGGAAGCCTGGCATTGCAGAGCTTATCATGTCTTACCTTTACCTTGCAGCTCACAGTTCAGATGGTTCAGTTTCCCAGTGATGTCCGTTAAAAATGCAAGAAAAGAATCCACTCAGTGTCCTCAAGCAGCGAGATGTCTTCCCCTCTGGATTGCATCAACTCTTTGATTTCAGCCAACAGTGACAAAAAAAAACGCTGTAAAACTGTTCCCCTGCTGATCCATGGGGTTTCTGTGTGTAGTAACAGGTCACCATGTTCAGTTGACAGCTCCTCCAGCAGCACCTTCAATGTCCTGGTTGTTTGGCTTTGGAGACATTTATGATCTTCACGACAGGAGTCATCACATGATCAAATCCGCCAACTTTTGTCCATCCATATGGCCTGTTGGTGAATGATGCATTGGTAATGTAGGGATGTTGCTTTTCTTATGGTATATTTTTCTCCACGAAGAAACTTTTCGCCGCGTAGCAGATGCCAAAGCTGCCTTTAAGTCTCGGGTTTTCTTGTCCGTAGTGCGCATACAGTCTATGTGCGCTAGCAGGTGGCTAGTTAGCATGGAAGCTTTGTAGCGGCTAAAGTAGCGTCTCTCCACATTGTGTCGCTTTGCCGACGCAATAGTCGCCCCGCAAATACATACATTTATCTTTCACTGTCGTGAAAAAGAACTCTTCCTCCCAGTCATCGCGAAAATAGTGTTTTCTCTTTCACTTCGCTGCCATGTTCTGGGGGTAAAAACCACATCTAGCTTCCCAAAGAGTCTGCGTCCGGAAGCTTCAGCAGTGACGTGGTGGTTTGACATGCGCAGTGAACTCTGACTCGGACAATGTCGAAGTTCATTTACACCGAAGACATTTTTTTTTTTTTTTTAAATTATAATAAATATTGTAATCTAAAATCTGCATTAATGTAAGTATTTTTGATTTAAAAAGAACAGCAACTATAATTTTTTATAAGGAATTTCATGGTGACTAGTGTTATTTTTAGGACGTGATGGGGGCAACTCACTGGTATCTGCGGGCAACCAGGTGCCCGCGGGCACCGTATTGGCTACCCCTGGTTTATACTCATCCACACTTTGATCTCATTTTAATCTTTTTTTATTTTTTTACCTCTCTAAAAAGGAAAGTGTTTAATTTTAAGGAAAGCAGATGAGTTGTCATGTAAATCTTGAAAAAACATTTGGGAGGGGATTCAGGCAGAAATCAGACCCATTTTAAGTGTTGATTTGCCACTTGAGCCATTGTTCTATATAATCAGTTCTATTCCAGAGGAAGCAATGGATAAAAAAAAAGGTATATCTACTACATATCCTACTACTGGTGGCAAAGAAAATGATAACTGTCTTGACCCAGCCCACTACCTCCCACCCTCCACCAATGGAGAGAGAGATTAAAGAAAGTGTATTTAATGGAAAAATAACAGCAATAACAGCAGAACTCCGTTTGAATTTATGGGCTCCTGTTATTGCGTACTTTAATTTAATTTGATTTAACAGGCTAGCGGGGATGTTTTTGTTTGAATTGCAGGTGGAGCAGTAACTGTACTTGTGTCTGGAGTGTGTATTTTGACATGTTTCATGACCCTCTGCTGCTCTCTAATTCTTCTTTAAACGTAATTCTTGTCTTTAGGTGGGTTGCGACAATGCCATGAGTTTGTCGTGTTGCCAAATTGTATATTTGTTTGTGTTTATCATGTGTTATTGTTTGTCCATCTTGAGTTGCATATAAATATGTATAAAAACGTAATTTGAATAAAAACTTGGTTAAAAAAATCTTGAAAAAACACCTTAGTCCTGTGGTACATCTAATCGTATTAAGACAACTTTATAAGGATGCTGTTCCCATAGCGACTTGCATTTAATGGCCTAAATGTGTTGTTAGTAAAATTAAATAGCATCCCAGTAAGTAAAGTTACAGCAACAGGATGCTGCATGCAAAAACACCCAGTTAAACACGCTATAATGCAATGGTGAAACTGTCAAATCAGCCAGAGTTAGTACTCCACAGGAAGACAAGAAGGAAGGCGGCGTCTCTACAATTAAAGTATGTGATTTGCAGTGAATAGAAAACAAAATGGAACTCAGTGTTGTTTTTTTATACTGTAGATGTTGTAAAATGTCTCTCTCTCTCTCTCTCAGCTGCAGTTTTTATGGGTGTTAAGGGTTCACTGCTTAACTCACCATGTGACGAGATTCCTGCCTTTCAAAACTCCCTTCCTGCAATGTTTTGCAATCGCGTTTCATTGAACAACGCTTTTTCAAAACAGCCTCTGTCAAAGGTATGACTTCATAACAGCAGAGGATGTGTTTCTGGTGTTGCAAGTAATCCTCATATTAAAAACGTATCTTATTATCATATTGTTTATATCCACACAGGACCACTACTGTTTTGTTGTTGTTGTTTTGCGTATTTTTCTTTTCTGTTGATCTCTTGCATGCTGAGACTAGATTAAAGCAGAAATTACCCGGTTGAGCTATTTAATAAGTGTTTCATTTTGAAGAACGGTCTACTTGTCAATCTCTCTCACGTAAGCTTGACGTTGATGGCTGGGGAAGAGGTGGGGTTTAAAGAGAACATCCACTTCATTCAGCTGTTGCTTCACTGTGTGCTGAGGCTGCAGCCTGTACACTCAGATATTTCAGCTTGTCTGTGCTAAACTGTTCTGGTGTTGGTATTTTATTTCTTTTTTCCCTGGATATAAATGACTGATTGCCAAATGGGTAAGAACCACTTTGCTCTTGTCTTCTTCTTCTATTGATTGTTGTCATATTTTTATAGTTTAGATGTTGATAGAAACTTTGATACTAACATTGGTACTTTTTTCAGCATTTGTTGTAAAAATCATTTTGATATTTTTTAGATATTGGATGGGACATTAGTTTATGATATTGTCATTTGTGGTATGTTGTTTACAGGCATGATTGTCTTTAATTTATGCTCAAATATGATGAGGTATTTGACGACCCTGTGTGTATTTGATATGGGTAATACTGGAGCCATGATCACTGATCATGGGGTGTCTGTGGCTCAGGTGGTGGAGTGGGTTGTCCACTGATTGAAGGATGGTTGTTCGATCCCTCAGCCCCTCCGAATGCTGAAATGTCCTTGGGCAAGACACTAACATTTGTGAGTTAATGTGTGTGTGAACAGGAGAATGAGAAACACACTGTAAAGCACTTTGATATCTATCTAAGTGCAGATCATTTACCATCATCATGTGTGGTCAGGACATAAAACAGCACTTTTGTCTCAGATAGTGTCACAGCTGTTAGTCTAGCCACTTCCAGTTTCTCACACTGTCAAACTTTTAAGAACAGCTGTGATATAAATAAAACAAATGCAAATTGCATTCCCTAAAGTGCGACCCAACAATGCACAGTGAGAGCAGCTAATGCTGTAGTTACGGGAGTACGGTTCTTGGTATGCCACTTATTACCATAAGTATCCTGTGGAGAAGCGCTTCAAAGGCCACACACTGTGGCTCTCAGCTGAAATGAGGAAGAGACACTCATACTCACTCACAGGGCTGTACATCACTGACCAAAACGCAAAAACAGAAGTTTCTATCTTTGGTTAGATGTATAGAAAATCCTTTATCTTTAAAGCCATCATGTCAGTCTATAGTTGCTGTATATCCACTGTTTTATTTTTCTTTTCCAGATGATTAAAATCAAAATTTAAATGGTTCAAATGAGGGGTCTGATGACTGAAGTGTCAGCTTTGTTGCACAACATGTGTAAAGGAAGGGTGGGGAAGTGGAAGTCCTGTGGTCACATCATTACCAGAAAACAGCTCACGTATCTCTACAGGAAGAGTTGGCAGTTTTCATTTTGCTAACTTTATATTTTAAAGATTTCTTTCTTGCTGAGGATATATCCTGAATCCATCTTTTACATGATCATTCACTATCTGTGTGTGACAAAATACCACTGAGGAAACACTAGGTCAGGTTTCACTGGTGGCCTGTCAATAACATTCTGAGAGCCTAATCATGAAATCAGCCATGCTGATGAGATATACATTTATATACTTATTTTTAAAAATTTTGTTCTGCTTTTTTCTCTTAAGAGGGCCTCTTTTTGCTCCCCGATATTCACCACCAGGCTTCTAACTTTCCCTAAGCATATTTGCAATAGTCACAGCTGATTGTCCATGTGAGAAGATAGTGTGAAGAAGGTTATAAGGAAGTAACCTTCTGACAGAGGATGTTGATTAAGCCAAAGTATATGACACTCTTATGTATAACAGACTTTAAGCAAAACAGGTCGGTTAACAGATCTGCTACCAAAAGTTCTGAATGAGCACTGCATATATTTCTATTTTAAAAAATAAACATTGTAAGTTACTCTGGCGAACTTTGTAAAATACAAAAATCTTTGTTGCATACTGTGAAAGTGATGATAATATGACTGACAAAATAAGAACTCACGTTACAAATAGCAAGCTTTCAGAGAGCTCTGCCTCATCTTCTGGTTCACAGAGAGAGGAGAAGTCAGCGATAGATGACAGTGATAAGATTAAAACTCAATGCAATATTATGATTTTTCAGAAAAGGCTATTTTTCTTAAATATTAAACACAAATATTCTTGCAGATCACTTGATATGATCACTACTTTAGGTAAATCTTTGGTCAAACTTCAACACTTCAGTCCATACCGTGGCCATAACTAAAGTACGCATTTCTTCATTTTAGCTTTTGAGATTTTGAATAAAAATCTTCTTACAACAACCTCTAGACCCGATATGTTTTCACAGATACTTTATGCAAAAAGAAAATGAGTTCATGTGTTTGTCCATATTTCTAAACAGAAATTGAATTGAACAATTCAGACACAGAGGATTAAATGATGCTGAATTTGTTTTGTTTAGAGCTCGAGCATTTTTTCAGTAAGCTTCGTCACACTTTTAACTGCTGAATTTGAAGTTAGGGCCTTTCCTTTAAATGTTGGTATCCATCTGAGTGTTTGAGGATGGTGACTACATGTTCATGTTTCTATAAATCTAGCCTAGCTTGACACCTGATCCTGACAATATAATGGATTGATATCTAGAACCTGAGGTCGTCATTAGATTGAGACAACACCTATTACCAAGTAACTGTTCAGTAGAGTTATTTATTTATTTATTTTGTCATAAATGGCAAAAATCCTTCAATAGTGTGGTATTCATAGACTTCAATCTAGGCTCTAATGTGTGAGTGGGGAGGCTGATGTTTGTCAGAATGGAAATATGAGTCTGTATGTCAGTGTTAAAATATGTATTCAAAGATTTGCATGTTCATGTCTGTGTTTTTCCAGGAATGTATTAATATATTGCGGTGACAGGTATCATTCATGAGAAAACCACAACACCTGTCGGACATATCTTCCTGAGAAACCTCTATTCCCCGTGCAGTGCAAGTCTTTAAATATACAGCTCACTGACCGAGCATGTAGCTTTTCATTCAGAACGTTGTGCAGCAAAGTAGATCCATCTGTGCAAGGTTTCTGTTCTGACAATACAGCAAGAACAACGGACGATTCAAATAGAATTGCATCATTGCTTTAGCTGAATGTACTGGTGTGATGAAAGTTGTGGCGTAATCCTTGGATATGAAGAACTGACAATTAATTGTGGGAGGGATGCCAAATTCCTGAGAACTGCTTTGACGTTTTTGTGCCAATATTTTGTTGCAGTTTCATCAGATTTTACAGCAGATGAGAAGATGGAGATCGAGAGCATCAAGACGTATAAGAAAGACCTTCTGGATGATATCCAGGTAATGTACACACACGGTGTCTATACGTCCATTGCAAACCAAATGCCCTTTTATTGTACTATTTGATTGAGTCAACTTGTTCTGCTTTTGATATTAAGGAAACAAATATTCAAATCTTTTCTTTCATCTTGTCATGTGCAGAAGTTAAAGATGGAGATTGACAATGTCATGGCGGAAATACTCAGCTTTGAGTCTGCAGAGGAAAAGTGAGTTTTAGTCTGGGAAAAACCCTCCACCTATTTTATAAACCAGTCTTTGTTTTTATGTAAACTCTCCTGTCTCGTCAGAACACCCACTAAATGCTCCTGTTGAATTTGAAATGTCAGACGTGTTTCAGTTTCAAAACGGCTTTCCAATAATTTTCTCCTTCTTCTGCCTTGAATAGAAAAAGTCGAAGAAAATAGAATATCACTATTTGTTGCACTAATGCTTAATAAGAGGATCTTTAAAAATGATTGATGGGTAAATTTCCTGTTCATAACCTTCTCATACGTTGTACTGTTACACATGAGTTTTGTTAGAATCAAACAACGATATATAATGTGTTGATTTTCATGATTTAGGGCCGTTTTCCCATGAATGATGAGACAGAATGAGTTTAAACTTCCGGCTCCCTCTGAGTCTGAGCTTTTCTTTAGTTTCTCTCTAAAAGTCATTGAGATTATTTTTTTCCATTCCAACAATAGTTATTTTTAAACAATATTTTGCCTTATCTATGTATAGAGAGAAAGAATTAGACTCCATCTTGCTTGAGCACAGTGTATTAGAAGTTCATTAAAGATATGAACAAAAAACGTATATCTTGATGGAACATTTGACAAACACTCCAAAAGTACACTGTGTGGTCAGGACTGGTGGCACAAAGGCTCTATCTGAAAAGCATTTTGGTTCTGTTCTTGTTGTCTGTGGTGCATTATATTACTTTGTGTCATACTGTGTTAATGCCAAATAAATAATCAGAAAGTATAACATTGCTGCGATATGAATCCTGCTTGAAAGTGATATTAATTCTTAGACTTTTGCTCACAAAAGTGTCTAAATATTTTTTTCTCCAATATTGTTCCTCAGCAAAACTATAGAGAAGAGCAAACAATTCTCAAATGGGAAGAAGAAATTCAACATGGACCCTAAAAAGGTGAGCAGAGAAGTGTGTGTTGAGACACAAATATCAGCGTGACGTGAACACGCTGTAGTTAAAATATCTTTCTCAGCATATTGCTCGGTAAGAAATGACTTCTTACTATTCTTGTTTAGCCTTGTGCGTCTCAGTGTCGGAGCTTTCTAACTCTAAACCTTCAACAAGGTGCTTTTCTTTGTCTCTGTGTGGACTTCCTCTCTCACTGATGGTGCTGTGAGTCTGTGAACTGACACTGTTGGAGGCCCACAGCACAGTTTCTGTGGTTTTGCTGACAGGTCAAACGCACCGCTTGTTTGCAGCATAAGTAAAAGCACTGCCGTTGAATATATCTAAATTCTAATGTGAGTTAATTATAATATGCTCTGTAACCAATATGAAAGTATTAATGTCTCAGCAATACACATAAAATCACATTAGAGTACTTTAAAAGAGATGTGGGAGAGACATTGTTGAACATAAAGGTGCTTGTAAAAAGGGAAATATATTTTTAATCATCCTTTTCCTCTCCAAAGTCTGTGATGGAGCAGAAAGAGGAAGAGAAATTTGTTTTAAGGAATTGGGATTACAGAAGCTCTAAGTTTGCACTATTATACCAACAGGAGGTGATATCATTGTGAAACTAAACACATTTAACCACAGCATATGTGTATATTCACAATGTATGTGCTGCTGCATGCATCTCAAGTACTATGTCATGAACTAAACATTATTCTGACTCATTCAGTTTTAGCAACAACAAAAAAAAAAAAAAAAAAAAAAAGCCACTGAGGCATGAATTCATACTTCCAGTAACCGGTATACTTCCATGCAGGGCATCAATTACTTGGTGGAGAATAAACTGCTGGATGGAAGTGCTCAATCCATCGCTGAGTTTCTCTACAAGGAGGAAGGACTCAACAAGACAGCCATCGGAGAATTTCTTGGAGAAAGGTGAGGAAGACAAGAGGGAGAGGGCACACAAGAAGGGGTGTGACAAGTCAATGAAGGCAATGGAAGGGAGAAGGAGATGAACAAGGAGAAGGAGAATAAAGAAGATACTGAGAAGTACAGAAGATAAGACGATACAGAAACTAAAAGATAAATGAGATGAGTCATTATAGAGTGACATAATGAGTAAATCTGAGAAATAAAATGGTGGAAATTAATGGGAGGAGACAGCAGAGGTGGTGAAAGCAGTTGCTGGATGAAAAGTGGTTTCGTCTGGAAAATCTGAATACCTTCCATTGGTTTCATTTGTCTTTCTTCTCCATCCATCTCACAGAGAGGAGCTCCATCTGCAGACTCTGAAGGCCTTCGTGGATCTGCACGAGTTCTCCGACCTCAACCTGGTCCAGGCTCTCAGGTCAGCCCCCTTTATCCTCATTTGTGTCCCCTCAACGAGATTCTCCTGAATCACCATCAACATAGACTGAATCAGGAGGAATATCTGCATGTCTGTAGTGGATCAGAGTGTGACCTATACCCTAAATGCATCAATGGAAACTCAACAAAGTGTAAAAGATGCCACCTTTACCTGCAGACTGCTAAACAAGAGTAGATTACATGGTAATATCTGCAGTTAGTTGTATGAAGTGGATTACCTCTTATAGAGAAATTTATTCCATTTTTGGTCATGGAAATTTCTATTTATCAGGCATGTCTAAACACTCTGTAGTGGTTACATATTTCACAGGTGTAAAGAGAGCAGAACAGAATTTTACGCTAAAAAAAGTGCTATACCGCTGCCTCTGCTGCAACCTTTCCTGTAACTGTGAGATTGTAAGACTGAACGTAATAAATGTTAGTCTTTAGATCACACCAGCATGATGGACCGGGAGATAAATTAAACCAAATCTAAGACTAGAATAAACTACATTACTAAACCTACAAAAACCCACTGCTAAACTACCAAAACCAAACTGGGATGAACTAAACCAGACAACAAAACAATGTACTTACAAAACCAGGGGGAAACAGAACTAAGGGGGGCAAAGTAGGGAGGCTCAGGGAATCCAGAAGCTGGTAGGGGAACAAAACTGGCAGACAGTTGGCTGGGGACAGAGAGGACCAGCAGTTATCCAGGGATGGGAGTGGGGGGGGGACAAGAGTCCAGGTGGGGTTATGGCTAGCTGGGATCAGTGGGGAAACAGAGTCCTGTGGGGATCACAGTCTATGGGGGCTGAAGCCATCCACAGGGAAGCAGAGCTTGTGGGGAAAACAGAATCCAAGAGGGGAGCAGAACTGTGAAGGGATGCGAGTCTTTATGATCCGGCAAGAAGTGACTGAATGAGCTGAGCTTTATACTGCATGAGGTGGTTGTGAACAGGTGTCCTGAGTGAGCTGATTACTGCAGCTGACACTCATTACAGTAATCAGCAGGTAGCAGAATGCAGGCAGGTGAAGCAGGGAGAGAGAGAGAGAGACAGGGAGAGAGAGAGACAGGAGGGAGAGATGACAGACAGACAGACAGACAGACAGAGGGAGCCAAAGAGAGACAGATCAAAACAGATAGACAGATACAGAGTGAACAGGAGGAAGAAGGAGAGAAACAGGGGCTGGAACAGGGATCATGACAGCCTATTAATCAATCTCCTTTAGGTCCTCCAACTCTATGGAAAAGCAACTATAAACTACTGGAGTACCTTTTAAAGAAGAGAATTTTCAGAGTACTAAAGTAGCTAAATGTAGTGATACAGCATTGAATAAATATCCAAGTGAATCTCTAAACTGTCCTTAAGTGTACTGAAGAGTTCTCACATATAGTTTACATGCTGCTCACAAACCTACATAATACCTGTGTAGACTGCATGCAGGGGTCTCATGGTGTTGTGGTGTGTATGTGACAGACAGTTTCTGTGGAGTTTCCGTCTGCCTGGTGAAGCTCAGAAGATTGACCGCATGATGGAGGCCTTCGCCACGCGCTACTGTAACTGCAACACCAACGTCTTCCAGTCCACTGGTTAGCTTCACTAAATACACATACATCTACCTCTGTGTGTGGATGGTTTTTAATGACCACGGCATCTCTATGCTTTTACCTTTCTCACTTTCATGCCTTCTTTTTTTTCTTCACTGATTCTGCATTTATGTGAGCTACTTTACCAAAAGTTATTGTTATGTTATGCTTCCTCTTACCGTTTTTTTCTGTGTGCATCCTCTTCTTAACACCAGACACATGCTACATCCTGTCTTTTGCCATCATCATGTTGAACACCAGCCTCCACAACCCCAATGTGAAGGATAAAACCACCCTGGAGCGTTTCTTCTCCATGAACAGGGGCATCAACAACGGAGAGGACCTACCTGAAGACCTGCTCTCGGTGAGAAGTTCCAAACTAGACACCAAGAAACAGTGTTTATTGCCAATCTTTTTTTTTGTTATTTGTAAAGGGACAAAGTGCATTTAGTACCATTGAACTAAATGTACATTTTCATCTGGAGTACCTTTGGGCATCCAAAAATAACTGAAATTGTAACACAGCTTCTGGAAATGAACTGATGAGCTATTTTTAACATCTGGACTTTGATCATTAGCATCCTTGTGGCCTTTATTTATGTTTCATTTTGTTTCCCCGTAAGTTTTATATGAAATATAAATCTCACATCCTTTTTTTTCTTTAAATTTCACTAAAACGTAGTTTCTTTTTCTGTGTTCATGTTCCTTTTTATGAAGAATCATGGCAACAGTGTGACTCATTGCTGTGGTTTGATCTCTATGGAGGAGGAATGTGATGTATTTAACAACAGAGACTGTTTGTTAGTAGGACCAGTTCATTGTTGGTTGCTAAGCTTAAGTCAGTTTGCATGGTGGCACTGGGATGTTTTATACTTCTCATGTATTTAAGGTGCCAAATGGAGAGTAGGGATATTCATGGTGTAGAAACTAATCCCTCAGCTTGATTCTGAGAATTTCTTGAATTAAATTTATGTTAGGTAGAAATGTTCAAATCAATCCAAAAAGTGTCAACATTCAAAACAGTATTCTTAAAAATAAGGAAGTAAAACCATAGAACCTTTTCCCCTGATTGAGAAAACAGTACAACTATCTCAAAATAATGACTGCAAGTGAAACACACACATGCAACCACATCCATGTCGTTCTCATGCCCACTTTCCCATAACAGGCCAGTCACTTAAAGGTGACCTGCTGTTCTATTTTAGATACATGTGAACACACCATTGTCCCACGCTCACTGAGAACACTTAATTCATTGTCTCTCTAGAAATCAAAAATGTACACACATATTTGAATAAAAGGAACAATATGCTGGCAGTTAGCTGGTAGTTAAGACTTGTTTAGAAATATGCTTTTTGAAAAGGTTCTGTAGAGGTTTAAATTCACATTTTTCTCAACATTTAGAAAAAATACATTTTAAAGGGACCTATTTTGTCATTTTCCAACTTGATATTTTTATTTCGGGTCTCCACTGAAACTTTTAATATGAAAATCCAACATTCTGCATACATACACTACATGACAAAAAAATAAGGAAAAGCTGTGTACATTCTCTTTAACGGATGCATTTGTTAAGTATATTTAATCACACCAATGACTGTTGAACTCCTCTCCACTCAGAAACTGTACGAGAGCATACGCAATGAGCCTTTCAAAATCCCAGAGGATGATGGGAATGATCTGACTCACACTTTCTTCAACCCTGACAGAGAAGGCTGGCTCCTCAAACTTGGTAAATTTACCCTTCAGAACACCCAAGACACACATATTACCACCAATATTCATAAATCAGTCAAGAAGAGGTTAAGTGTAATACTTCATATTTTACTAAGTTGCTTCAAAATGCTAAGAACAGGAAAGTACAGAGGAAGCACTAAGAACATGACCCAATACTGGAACACCCCGTTGCATGTTGAGCATTTGTGCAGAACTGCGTCAGTGGTAGGTGGCGCAGATGTTTAGCTTCATTCAAATAACATCGGTGTATTTTGGTCAGCTTTCTGAGAGGTTGCACAACGTTTAAACATGCGTGTCTAGAGAGGCAGGTGGCAGCAGCAGAAATAACCGTCTACTTTTTCACTGTCTCTGTATTTCAGGAGGTCGGGTGAAGACATGGAAGAGGCGATGGTTCATCCTGACTGATAACTGTCTCTACTACTTTGAGTTCACCACTGTAAGGCTCCTCATACACTGTTATCACATTGACATCTGTCTGAAAGCCACAGAATTCCTCTTGTCACTTTTAATTCTTTAGAATAAAACTGCACGTTTTCTTTAACTACTTACAATGTCCACTCATGGTCTTTTGTTGGTGAAAAATCCTAAATTATTCCATAGTTCAGTCACAGAACTTTTTTAGCCAGAAGGTGATGGTGAATGGTAAAGTTTACACACCATGTAACTTCAACACCAGAGAATCAGGTTTAATTTGATTATTATGGCAAACCTTTGTTAAGAAGTTCTAGTTGTGAAAACCAAATCAGATATTAACCATAGAGGTGCCTGACCAGAAACTATAATGAGTTTTTTTTTGTAAGTCATTTAATTTTACAAAGACTTTTGTCAACACAGTCTCATCGCATGCTTGTAAACTACCTTTCGGCATCACTACTTAATGCAACAGATAGATCCTCAGTGTTATTTTTGATGCCAGCCTTCCATAAAACTCCTTCAACCTCTGATTCAAGAGACCAATGCAAAATGTTCTGTGCTTTTCTCGTCACCGTCGTTGTTTTTCAGGCAACTGTCTGATGGGGCAGGATTTGTCACTGTGGTAACCAAGACAGTGTAGAAGCAGGATGTCACAGATGAGATAGTTTAGCATTCTAATGTGTGGTTAACCCTGAGAAAGGCTTTATTTTCACACAAAGTCTTGTTCATTCTTCCAGAGTAGTTTTGGTTCATGATTTTAACCTAGTAGTCTAAGTTGCCAAAATGACTGACAACAGCAATAAATGATAATAAAACCAAAAATCTAAATAATAAATCAACTATGCCAAAAAGTAACAAGTCCAAATGGGACACAGATGTCACTGTCCTCGGTGAAACTTCCATGTTTGACTTATGCCTCATCTAGAGCATCAGCAGTCTCACTATCCTGCATGTTGGTAAAATGATGCTCCTCAGGGTGTAAAAAAGTGGTGCGAAGTGGTCATGAACAAGCATTCATATGACACGCTGGGAGTGAGAGTGTGTTGATTGTGTAATCTACATGACAGACAAAACACAATGGAATCTTTTAATCTTGAAGATATATGACTGTGCCCTGGAGTCGGGCTCCACTCGTTTTTAGTGTAGAGTTGACATTATATTGTGTGGACCTTGAACTGTAAAAGTCATTTTTATCCCCAGTAAATGTGTCTTATGTTTCAGCTCATGATTCTCTCTCTTCTGCTTCCCCTTTTCTTTTGATGCCAGTGACAGTCTTATTCTCAGCTCTTCCTTCTTGCCCTCCTGATGCACCACCTGACTCCATCCATCTCTTTTTAATCTGTCTGCAGGATAAAGAGCCCCGAGGCATCATCCCTCTGGAGAATCTCTGTGTGAGGGAAGTGCCATATCCTCGCAAACCGGTGAGATCCTGTCAGCTGTTCCTTCAACGCGCTGGAAAAGTTGATTGAATTAAAGTGATTTTGGAGGTTTTCTGTGAATAAACACAGTTGATAGATTGATGGATTTATAGCTTCGTCATGTTGACATCATGTCTGCTGTCGTCTAGTACTGTCTGGAGCTGTACAACCCCAACAGTCGAGGGCAGAAGATCAAAGCATGTAAAACAGAGACAGACGGCCGGGTTGTAGAGGGAAAACACCAGTCGTACACCATCTGTGCTGCCAGCGCCGAAGAGAGAGACTCCTGGATCGAGGCCATCAGGTCAGACCACATTCACAAAAACAAGCATGTATATGTATGCTAATGTGCACATCTACACAAACACACAGACACAACCAGATGCATCCACTTTCCATGAAGCATGTCTGCTGCTGCTGAGGAGCATTGTTGAGTAGGTTCGTACCAAGCAACGTTAAACACTCTTAACACTGTTAATTACAGATATTAAAACTAATCTCAACTACAGTTCTTGTGGGAAAGAGACAAAAGAAAACATCTTCCAAAATGTTTTCTCATGCAGGCTTGTTTAGTCTTCGGTTTTTGTTTCTTTGTTTTTGTTTTTTTAACTGCAAAGAGGTGTCAGCATACAGTAAGTTGTTGCACCACAGTCTTCGTGTTGTTTACATCTGCTTCCCCACGAGATCGCGTGACGTGACAAGGCGTACTGCTTCCTGATTGCTTCGTCTGGCATGATAATCTTTTAAATAGCCTGTAGTGTGAGAAGAATATCTGTGAAGTTTCTCCATACGTGTGATGCAAACCAGTTTTAACATCTGTAGCGTGAGCCCAGCGTTAGACAGGAGGTCAGAGTGAATGAGTGGAAAAGTCTTGGTATTTACGATCTTGTTTTTGTACAAAGAAACATACAAAAACAACAAAAGTCTGCTGCTGACAACATATTGCTATACAGGCTATAATATAGAGGCTAAAAATCTGTGAAAGCGGCCAGACATGTACCAGAACATGTTCAGATTAATACACAGGATATACATAGACCCCAAGCTGTCTAGATTTGTAGAGCAATTATTTGTTAAACTTAGACCGCCTTTTTTTTTTCAGGCTAAGTAGTAATTTATAACTTGGAAATACGCAATTGTGACCAAAACAGCAAAAAAATAGAAAAGAGTTCAAATAAATTCAATCTTGTCAACACATAATAAAATGTAACCATAACTACTACCTGCCTAACCCTTGAACCAAGTCTACACATTCAGCTTTATGGTTAATGTCATGGCAGGTCCCCATGAGTGACCATGTAAACACATTCATGTCTGCACAATATGAAAACTACAAGTGTACACACACATTTGCCTAATGACAACCATCTTTACTGCAAACAGGGCAAGTATCACCAAGGATCCATTCTATGACTTGGTCTCAGTCCGTAAGAGGAAGGTGATAAACCAAACTCCTCAAGACTGAGCGAGCAGCACCCACCACATGGAGGCCCATCTTACTGCATTGCTGTAGGATTCTTCTGTTGTGAACATCCTGCAACACAACTGAGTGAGGACACCAGCGGCCAGACAGAAACAGCCTGTTGGGGGTCGTCCAGGCTAAAAGAGAGACTTCTCTTTCCAACTTCTCTTTTCACAGGCCGAGAAAAACAGTGTTAAAGATGAAAAACTCTTTGACTCGTCGCTCGAGAATCTGTCGATAAATGGTGTTAGCTGCATTTTAATCTTTGCTGGAGGATGTTGTGAACTGAAACTTCTGTTTACATTTTTTTAGTAGTTGTGTATTTACTGCAGCCTCTTATCTTGTCTGTTATGAGAAGTTTTTTTATGGCTGTCTGAGTGAGTTTCTCAGCTCAGGAAGACACATCCAGCATGTGATGTGTCTCAGCAGTTCCATGACGGCTATAAAAAAGGCAGGACAACACTTCTCAGCTCCACAGTTCTCAAAGATGGACACTTGGTAGTAAAGTAGCTGTAACAGCTTTATTTCTGCCCAATGGTCATTTTAAGTTTCATTTAAAAAGCTCTGTTAGGTTGGGTGTTATCTGAGTGTACTTGTTTATGAAGTGCTGTATTTTGTACATATATGATTTGAAGTATGTAAATATGATTTGGGGATTTGCTCCTTTTTCAGTTGTTTTGAACTTTATTGAGTGGCATAGCATTTACTTAAGAAGCAGAAGAAGCCTATATGTTTTAATGTCACTTAATTTGAAAGCACAGGTGCAATAAGTGCAACACACATGTCTGCATTATTAGAAATTTATTGTGTATACTGTAATATTTGAAAGAAATCTTTTAGCAACCTCTTATATTGAGCGTCACTGTAACTACTGTATACCTTTCCTTATGGATTGCAAGTACTGTTTTATTCTGTCTCATGAAATAATTATTTAATAAAAAAAGCATTTGGATGTCTGTTGACATGTAAAAAGGATCCTGTTTTTAAGTAACAAGTCAGCAGCTGTGTTTTTGGTCGAATACACTCTGAAAACATTCAACCACACCTTACTTCCTCATACTCACAATTTCTTTGTGTTTGTTGATAAGCTTGCTTTTTCGTAGCCTTGCATGTGCTTCTTGGGTGAAGTGTCTAAACCACCTTTGCGGTTTATTGTGAGATCGCATCAAGGAGTATGCCAACAGTCTAATTATAGCTATTTTGTCAAACTAACAAGATTAATGTTCAACTTTCTCATCATTAACAATCCGTTTTGGTATCAAAATATAATTTCAAATTATAACTTTTGAATGTATTAAATGAGTACTTCCCAGTTAGCTTGGATTTGTTCATTTAATTACATTTGATGAAGGCTAAATTTGATTGAAAGGGAACATATGGTTTTGACATCTAGATTAAGTGACTGTTTCAGTAGTAGGTGAAATAGTTCAAACTCCAGTTAACTTTGTAACCTAGACCTGATTTTAACTGGGATGTTTTTTCACTTGTAAATGATCAAATTCAATCAGCCTTGTTTGCAGCTCATAAAAACATCACCACCTGTTAATTAAAGGACATCTTGAGTTTTTATTAACAATCAATATCTAGTTGACACCCAGGGTTATCATTTATATGCATTTTGTTTATCATCAAGAAAAACTAAATGAAAAAATCCTAAAGCATTTACTTATTGTTTTTGTGAACATTTTGAAACCTGGTTTGTTCACATCTGCTCGCAGCCTTCTTCACTTCTCTTACTGGATAAGTTTAAGGTGCATCATTGCATCCGTTATTTGGTTATTGATGCAACTCATCTCGAAATAAAATGACCTTTACCTGACAAGACATTTCGGATGCATGATTCAAGATCTTCCTCTGCTGCCCTACAGTCTGTTCCACCTTCTGGAATCAACACCATGAGTACCAGAGAATTTGTACAATGAAATCACAACTTCAAACGTGTTTAGAATAGTATGACTATTGTCACTCAATTGTAATTCATCCACCTCACATACTCTTTGATCCTTTTCTTGTTCATTATTGGGATATTAGGCCTGATGTCCTGCAATGTGACAACAAATAAAATGTATTATTATTGTAGGCATTTAATGCTGTTGATGACATTTATTTTCTGTGCTAAAACAAGTCAGCAGTTGTGCCGTGACCCAGTAACAGCTCCATTCAACATCTGCAGTGCTTCTGGATAAACAATAAGACTAAAGTATCCTGTGAAAATGTGTGCCAGTAGAATTAGCCTATAAATTAGTGTGAGAACACCTCTTCCTGCTGTAGCTGTAGCTTCCTGTTTCAATATTGCACCACATCCCGCTCGCAACACCCACCCTCCCCCTCCCCTCACCTCCCCCCTTCCACCCTCAACTCAACCATCAGTTCCAATCAGGCCTGTGGTTCCTCTCTGAGACCCGATGTGTTAGCAAGCACCCAGAGGGAGGACGAGGGAGGCAGCTAGCGGTGGCTTTGTGCAGTGCAACCAGCAGCAGAGCATTTTAAACGCTGGAGCATCCTACTACTGCAGGTCTCCACTAGGAGAGGCTACAGTCTAGGTCATGAATTTCACAAATATCTGTCTCCCTTCTTCAATGCATTTTATTTTTTTAACACATTTTTATTAAACTTTTTTTTGCATCTGTTCCTTGTGTTGTTTTTCTTTCATACTATAAACAGGCATTGTTTTTAACAGTCAAAACTTTATTTAAAATGTCAATCAAACGCATCTGTTGTATTAATACAATGCAAACCTTGTAGTTTAATATTTTTTGGATACGATGTGCTAAGAGATGATATAATTATGGCAAATGCTATTAGACTAAATACCAGAAGTAAAACATATGTACTGAAAACATAATGGTGTAAACTTAACTTTTAAAATATATTGGAATAATATGCATGAAATCTACCACAAAATAATGAGGGTAAGATGTGGAGCAAAAGACCTGAACATGTCTGGGCATGTTCTCTGTAAAAGATGACCTGTCTAGGGTGAAATATGATAACCTGACGTCATGATCTGACCAATAGATTGAGAAAAGTATAATGGTGTCAAAACTGTCCCTCCTATCATATGACCTATAGGTGTGGAAAAATGGCCAACGTTCCCAGCATAAAGACGATGCACGGCTCAGTAACTTCAGTTCTTCTTGGGGTGTTATTACTGCTAAGAATTACTCCTGGATTTTTTGTCCACACATAAGTCCTGCTGCCCTACACATCCTGACTTCTCTTGGTGATTTTTTTTGAAGGTCTTTAAAGAAATTTTTTTGACGTTTGAACACGGTCAAGTCATAGACTCTGGCCTTGATTTGTAACTTAGTTTACACTTTATCAAGCTAGAAAAGTTAAACTACATAGGTAGTATTACTGTAGAATCAATAAATAAAAAACTATTTATTAACTACAAAGAACAAAATATCCCACAATTTAGTAGTGCATCAAACAGATATCAACATAAATTCTTAGCAACATTCATTTTCAGAAAAATTACAAGTGAAAAGTAGTAAAAAGTTTACAGTACAATGAAATACCCACCTAATGGCTAACACAAACACCTCACTAAAAAAGGTAAACACACCGTCCATGTCTGCTCAACTGTTTTAAAAAAAAATAAAAAATCTCTCCATAATTGTGTGTCAGAGACTGGGATTTTCTATTATATAAGGAGTGAGAAGCAAAAGCAAATTATCCAAAGTATGGAAATGCGCTGCTGTAGGTTGCTCATAAAATAAGCAATAATAATCCCTGATCAGGTGGAGTCCAGTCTGCCTATACGTTTCACTACACAACAGTTAGAAATCTAAAGCCCCAACAAGGTTCAGAGTGAACTAAAAGGAAGTGATCAACAAGAAATATCTTATTAAATATTTCTGCACCCTCCCAGGGAAACATGCATCCCACAGTACTTTGACCATTGGTGTTATGTTCAGCACTTGGCATAAAAACTGCGCATGTATATCTGAAAGACTATACATTCATCTGGTCTTTATAAAATACTTACAATATTGCACGTTCAGATGTGATGTTAGTGTTGAAGAAGTCATTCTGTAATCCTTTGTAAGAATGTGTGAATGAGTTCTGAGGTTAAAAACAGGCAGGTTCACATCAAGACACTTTGCATGGTTGTTTTCCTCGACGTCGACTCTTAAGACCTATGAGAAGAAAAAAAACAGCAACATTATTATTAATAGACACTGGTGAGGTGAAACTGTCAACAAACCTACATTCTTAATTATGAACCCTCAGATTTATTGATAGAATTTTCATTGTATTTTTGACTCACTCTCATTGTCCTGTACAGGGTTGACGGTTTGCTCAGACGGTGTCCTCTGGTCCAGTTTCGACTGTTTCTTCTTCCCTTTGGATGGAGATACCACAACCACCTCAAAACTGTCCTCAATCTCATCAGTCTGACTTGTTTCTGTGGGTGAAGGGCATACGCTGCTGTTAACAGACAGCTTACTGGAAGATTTCCCCTTCAAGAATTTCTTCCTCCATGAAAACCGCCCCTTTTTGTCCTGCTTGACTCCGTTTGGCTTCGTAAGGCTTTCACTTAGGGTTTCTGAGGGCGGTGGACCCATCCTCTCACTGCTGGTCAGTCGTGGCCTCCCAGGGTCCATCTCCCCGGGAACCTTGATCAGCACTGAACCCCTCTTAGGTCCTCGCTCCTGCAGAGATCCTGGTGGACGTGGAACATCTCCAAACGCCAGTGCATATTTGGGGTTGTAGTATTTGTGTGCAGGCACCTGGATGTCAGGATTTGGTGAATCCCCTAAGCTAACCTGGAAGCGGGATGTGGTTGCTGGTAATGGGGGACGTTTGGGTTCCACTTTGGAACGAATGGTGGTGGTCACAGTGGGAGCCGGCGGGCTAACGTGAAACTCCTTGTAAAGGTCCAGCTTCTCAGAGATGGCATAGAGCTCTCGGAAGTCCCGGTCAAAGAAGTCAACCACCTGTCCTGTCATCACAGTGATCATGTTTCTGTCCATACGAGACGTACACCAAGAGAAACTGGAACACACATAAGATTAACAGTTAGAGGCTTCTTTATACTCATTGATCCATTAGTTTCACAGCAAATGCTAAAAGTTTTAGTGCAGTAACCATTCATCAGACAGACTTAGGTCATATTTTTGTAGCATTAACCATTTTTGCATTAGTAGTAGTTCCTATCTTTGTGTTCATGATGCAAGAAGTACAATATCAGTTGCTAAGTTGGTCTACTTGTTAGCTCCAGACTCCAGACTAACTGTACTTCCATTGAATTTTGTCCTGACAAGGGGTTTGATATGCTTTGATTTCAGGTACACCACATCGCATGAATCCACCAGCAGTAAGCCCCTGGTCCATTTAACCGCCAGCTGGACCCTAACTGCATGTCAGTTCCCAGCTTTCTTTTCCTATATTTAAAAGTAAAGTATAATAAGGTGAAAATCCCCTGCCACAAAAAAAAAAAAAAAAAAAAAGCTGATATTTTGTCTTGAAAATTGGTCCAAATATTCAGGATGAATTGCAATTATGTTTGTGGTCCGCTGGCATTTCCTCTAATGCTATTATCAGGTCAAACACATTTTTTCATTCAGCACTATTGTTGCTGAGCAAACTGCTTGTAAAACTGCTGATACTCATCAAACTCAGCTGTGAGTTCACTACCAATGAGCAAAAGCTAGCGTGCTAACGTGCTAAACTATGACGGTACGAGTAGTCAGACAAAGCACACAAAGCCAAGATTCATTAGGCAGTAAAACTAAGCACAAGTAATTTCATTTAGTGATCTGAAACCTTGCTGAACATAACTAACAACACACAGCTGTGTGTATACACAAACACTGGAGGTCAAATTTGCATCAGATCAGTCTGTAAACTGAGAGAGAATTTCACTTTGGGTAACTGCTGCAACTTTAGGCATCTCCAAATAATTCTGGCTAAATTAAACTGTGTGTGATCATTTTTTTCCCCTCAATTTCAGTGATTTTTAGCAACGTCATTGAGTTAATTGCTGACATCTGATGTTCCAGAACTCAGTGATTACATGTCCTCACAAAGCATTACCGCTGATAAAAGCAGATAAACAGGTTTGTTGAAAGTGTATTCCGACCACACCACCATCCCAGCTGGGCATGAACAGGTGTGATATGTTGGACTGTAATGCAATATGGTATCAGGAAATTTCTTAATCCTACACATAGAGGTTAGAATATTTACTTAATTTCTGAAATGATTATCTATGGTATAAATAATTAAGCAAGAACAACGTTTTGGACACACACACATTCTCTTTCCTCACAGGTGCATGAAAGCAGTAAAGTAAAATTCATACCAACATACACACAAACCTCACCTGTAGGAGCCAAACATGACTTTGTCTCCATCTACCAGCATGTATTTATTACAGAGTGACCCAGGGAGTCTGCCGAAGGACAACCCAAAGCCAATTCCCTGAAGCATTCTGGCCCTGATGTTCTGCAAACAGCAAAGGGTAACAGTCAGGTCATAAAAAAGGAAAACAACACAGTTAAGAGGGTAGAAATTCACCAAGGCTAAAGCAGTTGATAGTTTCAATTTTAAAACCACAATGTCAAAATCAGTTCAACTATGCCTCCTACTGGCTGCCTATGCAAGGAAATATTTTCAGCTCTGCAACATTGCCAAGTATGTACGTTATAGTTATCAATCAGCACAAACGGGTCAGTCAGTATTTATTTAAATGACGGATCTAACCTCCCTCCTTTTCCTCGCAGGCCTCCACCAGCATGTTTGGTTAAGGTTATGTGCTTTTGCTTTGCACCTATTACAGGCTACACTTCTCTGCACTCACTACTGACCTACCTAATTAACTGAGTTATTATTATTTGTGGTTCATAAGTTATTTTAACTTGTGAAAGCTTATATGCATATCTATTTGTTTGCAATTTTTTTATCATATATCGTATGTGCAAAAAATAAATAAATGACGTAAACGGACACCTGTATGTATCAAAATGTGCTACAAGGCATGATGAGAATATATTAACACATTTGGTGATTTTATTAATACGACTGGAAATATTGTATGGTGAGGATTAAAAATTACACAGATGCCTGTTGAAGGTGGCAGTAAAACTCATTTGTTTTAGAGATCTTGTCTCTTATTGTTTGTGTAACTATTTTAATGTCAAGCCCTTTTTGTTTTACTTGTTCTCCACTTTAATGGGAGTAAAATGGTATCAAGGTCATATTTATTCATATTTCTTGGTTTTTATGTATCAGGATTTGTTAATAACAGTGACATTTCTGTGACAGACTTTACTGTCATCGTGATTAAGGTGACTGTAAATGATTGCTCCTTCAGTTTCAGTAAACATTTATCAGAAATGTCCAATTTCCACCTGTTATTAATAGTATTTTCTGAGGAGGCCTTGGTCTATGTAGTGTAGCAAGCAATAAGTCAATGAGAAAAACCCACTGCCTTTTGAACAATAGATCTTATGTTGACGCATACTTAAAATTAATTTTAGAATATAAAAGTGCTTTCTTACCCGGAGATGCTGTGAGCCAATCTGCAGTCTGAAGCACATATCCAGGAAGTGTGGCACACCTTGTTCATCCAACAAGATGTAAACAGGCACGGAGCGACGCCAAGCTGCATCCATCAAGTCCTGCAGTATTTGGATGTCTGTGAGCAAGTCCATCACTATGGCTATCACCTGCAAAAGATACAGCTCAGTAAGCTTTCAAGTCGAATGCAACAAGAACTGATATGTTTTGGTGGAAACACGTAGGGGCCTGGATAAGCGCTGGGTGATAAAATTTTGTTGAAGGTATACTGAAACACTGAAAGAAAAGAGTGGTAGAGTTTTCATCTATTTAGTGCTAAAGATAACCAGAAATGCAAAATACTAGATGAAAAGAAGCATGTAAACACACAGCATCAACACAGTAAAACTGACGCAAACAGAGCCCAACGCATTACTAACACAGCGGCAGAGAAGAAAAATGTGTTGTGACGTGAGAAACCGGAGTGTCAGCTTAGGCTCACTGCTCAGGTTCTCATCCATGCCACCTTTCAGTAAGAAAAGAAAAAAATTAACACACCACTTAAGGGCAGAATTCCTCCTAGAGAGCCAACAAAGATCCATGAGGTGAAGCTAATCTGTCCAACTGAAGCACTTTGCCACCTGCTAATACTCTAACCATGAAGGTACTGTAGGGCCTCATGGAAAAGCCTTCGCTGCAGGTCATACCAGAGTGGAGACAGCCTCTGTATTATCCCTGTGCTGTGTTCCAGTCTGAGCTGACAGATCATGCAGATAAAGCTTTATAACAACAAAAGGAGATCAGCTGAGGAATTTAGGGCTTAAATGCGTCTGTCTTAAGAAATGCTCCGGTAAAGATTTTGCTTATCCCTCTAACAGTGCTGGGATTAGCAGAGGTTTACACATCACTTTTACCAAATAAAGGAATTCCTTCTAACCAGTGGTTGTGTGTGCAGGCTAAAAAAGACTAAATGTTTTGTGTGACTGTTAAAAATCACTACTGAATACAAAAAACAACTGTGATTACTAGGTCAACAGACAAATAAGAAGGAACGAGCGGGACAGACTGCAAGTTGTTGGACACACTGTACACCAGCATCATAGATGTACTACTAATCATGTACCACCATAGGAACATATCAGGATTGAAGCTAACTACAATAAGTTTAGACAAGACGATATCTAAAACTGTAACGTCCACTAAACGTACCAGTCCAGCAACAAATTTCATTACAACTGTAATAAAAGATGAATAAAAGCTTACTAATCATTCTGTAACTGTTAGATCCTCATTATTAGTGGGGCTAATGCTGATTTCAGAAAATGCCTGATAACTATCCCCTACAGTGGGTATAATTATAGACCTTTGTGAACGACTCCCATTCATATACTTGAAATAAACACCCAACAGAGACACTGATGATAATTAACCACACATCACAGGAACTCTTGTGTTTATTAAAACACATCAATGTGAGTTTTGTAACAGCATGAAAAGCAAAACAGGATATCAATCATCATCTGTCAACAGATTTACATTTCATTTATTTGCAGTAAGGAAATCACAATAAACCATTCCAGTGTTTGTCTGTTGTTCTTAATGTCAAGTTTGTATTGTTTTCTCCCCCTTACAGGACTGGAGTTGGGATGGAACATGCACTATTTGCAGAAAACACATATCAGAACAAAGCAGCTGACCCACTTCAGTACATAAAGTTCATCCTCACATCCTGCTCCTCTTCACGATGTCAGTGGTGAATCCAGCCACCACTTACTCTCATACATATGAGCTGCATTGTTCAAGTAGTACATTAAGATATTTAATCAGGAATTAATCTAAAAATAGCAAAAATAATAATATAGAAATGCTAAATATTGAATCCAGTAACCTGTTAAGTCAATAATCGGTCGACCACTGGTCTGTTGAAGTCAAGATACATAGAGCAGAATGTCGAATGTACAAACAGATGACCAGAAGCACTGTTCTTCCCTGCAGCTTAACAACAAGCTCTATAAAGCAGCATTGTCAACTGAAGTTTACAGGAAAACAATAGCCAAAGCCACAGCTGTAGCAGGTCCATACTGTAAAAGATCAAGTGGGGACAAACAGAACACAGGAGGTCCTTTCAAACATGTAGGGAAATGTTTGGTACAAGTCGAGGTGCAGATTTGGGAAATGTGTATTACTCAGCTGGTTCACTGTTCTTTGAAAAGCAAAGTGGTGGAAAAACTATCCCTTTAAATTTGAAACAAATGGTCCTCTGTAAGGCAGAAAAGATCCGCTGTTTCCACTCAGAGTCTCACTGAGGAAAAATGCTGAGTGGGCCTGTGAGGACAACAACAGAGATACAGGCTGAGACTTGTGGACTGCAGACTGAGAACTGGATCATCACTATCAAGTAAAATGAGAAAAACAAAAAAAACAAAACCGATGAGGAGAAATGTAATATCTATGCACAAAGATGAATAAAGTTCCTGGAGAACTGGTTGCTCAACATGTGCTTTTCTGTTGAAGACGAGCTGCTTGACTTTCTGATAAGTCAAAACAAAGCTGGTTGTTTAGTTACATTCCTTCATGGACACCAAGCTAAACCAGCTGCTGTATATTTATGTCTGAATTTTTGAAAAACACTCAGTACAATCAAATAAAATAAATCCAACATGGGTATACTATGAAGGTCAATATATGGAAAGCATATAGCTGGCAGTTTTTATTCCTAGTTAGAAATTACCTGAAGGAGAAGCAGACTAGTAAGAAAAACACCCAGCCGATGTAAACCTGCCATATGACTGTCATGATGAGGCAATAAAAGCAAGGTGGAACAACACACTGGTGTGCAAACTGTAAATCACTAAACATATGAGGGAAAACAGCCTTCTGCCAAGCACCAGTGATCTTGTTTCACCACTTAAAATACCGAGGTACAGTATGAACTGATTTGGAACCAGGAACAAAGGAAGGTGAGAGTGTAAGAATGTGAGCAGGCAAGAAGAAAGCAACAAAAACAAAACAATTAAAGAGAGGAATACAAAAAGTCAACATCAAATAAAAGAAAGAATGAGGAGGTGAGTAAACAGGAGAAGAAAGAAAGGAAGTTTTAAAAGAGAATTCTGGGAAAGTGCAAAGAGCAGTTGTGCAACAAAGCCAATTAAAAAACCCGGAGTGAGTGTTTGACACATGCTCTGGTTGTCCTCCCTGACCCAGTTTTAAAGAGGCAGAATAAGGCAGGGTGAGCCCAGCAGAGCCTGTCACTGCTGGACTGTGAGCAGGCGGAACAGATGACTCAGCTCAGCTCCACCAGTCCATGAGTAAACATTACAAGTGGCAACTCAGACCGACTTTGGGCTCTCTGTTACTGTGTGAGGGGCACTAATCACTCCAACACTCATACTTCCTGGGCCTCATGCAGCTAAACAGAATGCACGAGTTGGCTTTTTAGCTGTTGCAACACATGAACTACATGATCAAAAGTATCTGGACACCAGCATCCACTCCTTCTCTGGTGCTGTGTTCCATGGCTTCAGCCCTGTCAGAATAAAAGGATATTTATAGTACACAACAGAATGATGTTGTAAACAGCAGTGTAGCTTGACCCCAATGTTCAACTTCAACGGGGCTGTTATTCCCCATAGTAACAATGATAATATATTTATTTTAATCTTTATTTTTAATACTGCAGTTTTGAATTTGCTCGTATTTTATTTGTTTATCCTCAAAGACAGATCTTTCCACTGATCAAATGTTTTTCAGCCTCTTATGGGTATATATGGGTGTCTTGATATTTTAGCAGTTTCCAAACTTTCATAAATCATGCCATCAAACTTTCCTTTGACACGTACTTTGAACAAATCCGCTCGAGTGTTTCCTCGTCAGGCTTGTGGTTTAATTACTGGAATTCCAAGAAAAACCACGGAAGCTACTTTTCTATGCCCCACCAACTGAGGACTGGCCAAATCAAACATATGCGACACCAAGTTTCCTGATAATACCAGACTTCCACTTCAGTGATAGCAGTGTACTGTGAACGCCTTGGGCCGAAGGGAATTCCAAGCTTTGAACAAGTACTAAACGCTTGGTAAATTCCTGTAGATGGGGAAACAGAAAACAAAACTGCATTCTCACACAGCGCTGTCGCCCAATGGATCTCAATTTATCACACTGTATTCTTGAAAGAAGATTTTTCCTCCATTTCTTTTTTTTTTTTTTTTTTTAAACAAATTGTTGTCATCATACATCATATGGACCAGATCACTTATAACCTGAGGCTACAAAAGGATGTAGGGGAAGGATATTGGGGGAAAATGGACCCTTTGCTTACAGACACATCTATACTGTATGAGAATGCATATAGGTGGACAGACGAGGATGATTTTATGTATTTATTATTCTATGTAAGGTGTGACTCCCTCACCTTGTTGTTTGTGTTATGCATTTGCAAACACGTTTGTAGTAAAAATTAGAAGAACAAAGTTTAAAAAAAAAAGCTGTCAACACAAAAAAGCCTCCTGATAGGTTATTTGTTAAAAAATGAAAATAATAAAAATGGCATTCTTCTTTCACATTAGCTCAAATCCCAGTCACAGCACACCTGGTTCAACTTTTCTACCTCACCTGTGGACTGTGTTTTTAAACAGACTACTAAACCCAGCTTAGCTACTCTTAACTTTGTCTGTTAAAGCACTGTTAACTGGCAATAAATAAAGCAATCCTGACATTTTCCAGTTGTTAAAAGGTATCATGCCAGCTTTAGCCCGCAGCTGGCCCTCTCCGGACCCTGGCCCTCCTCCTCCTCCTCCTCCTCCTCACCTTGCTGGCCTCCTGGATGAGTCGCCTCACCACCTCCTTGATGTGGGGTCCGCTGTCTTTGGGCGGGTGTGTGTGCACGGCCACCCGGGTCACCCCTCTGAACAACCCCCCGCTGGGCCAGCCGATGTCCAGCGGCGGCACCTCAGTGTCCGACATCTGGGGCCAGTAGGTGGAGTGGACCCCCGAATCCGCGTCGGTACCGGCGGCTCCCTGCTCCGACCTGGAGGGGGACGCCGTGCTTCTGCTGTCATTCCCGGAGTCGTACCGTTTGAAAGAGTTCTGAAACAGTTTGACCTCCCTGGCGGACAGGAAGTCTTTCATGTTGTCTTCTTTGAGTCGTGTTTTGAAGGCGCCGTCCCCATTCCTGAGCAGCTCCTCGATGGCCACGCGTTGCTCCTCGCTGTAGTAGAACTCCGGTCTGGTCTCCGGGACTTTGGCTCCGATGTGACCGTCCTCCATGCACATGAGCTGGGAGTCGGCCATGGTCGGCTGTCTCCCTCCCTGGAGCTCAGGAACCCTCTAACGCCAGGAGAAGTCACCTGCCTGCTGATGTGTCACTGCACAGGTAAAAATAAAACCGGGGAAGTTTTCTTTCACCTGACCGGGAGGACAGAGGTGGGGCTGAGATCATGATGCCTTCAAGTGCCAGAGGAATAAAGAGCATCTACTAGAGTGTGGGCATGTCAGCATGTACAAAATATAAACTACACTTACTCAATGACAATCTGATTGTTCTGTTGATGTTGTTTGACACTGAGTACTTATTAGTGTTTCCTGTCATATTTTGTAAATAATGAAGGTCTAGCTTGCATTGCCATTTCTGGTAATTCTGCCACGTTACTTTAATAATATTTCTGCTTACTGATAGTATGTGTTTTTCTGGGATACGTGCTTTCCATATATTTTCTTTAGCTCAAGAATGTTAAACAAAATGAAACCATATGTTGAAACGTTTACTTTAGCTATCATCTATCACAGGTTGACCTGTGGGTTAACCTAAAGGGACTAGGGACCTCCTGGCTCCCTCTTTCTCTCTTTGTTCTTCGTATGCGATGTATCTTAATGTATGCCAGATGTTGAAACCTATAAAGATCTAGTCATTGTAACTCTCTTCATTCATTCACCGCATGATGCTTGAATCACGAGCTCGTCCGTATTAAATGTACTCTTAATTTGATCTACCTGTGTCCTCTCTTCATTGATGAATATCCACCTTCAGATCAACATCATGTCACTTACTAATGTTCAGGTCATCCCTCTACATAACCAGATAACTTCACATATGCATATGAGTAATCATTTTAAAAATAGAATGTTAAGATTTATGATATAGCCTCTATATATATATATATATATATATATATATATATATATATATATATATATAGTATAGTTATGAAATATTCTCCAAAGTGAAATTCATTCATGTAACTATTCTTAAATTTGTGTTTTTAGTATCCCTGTGTTCTTCCGTTTTTCTTATTCATATTGTATATATAGTGTGTATACCTCACCTCTTGAACTTATAGTTGTCTTCTCGTGCTTTTCTTACCGCCACTTTGCTGCTCTGACATTGCAAATTTCCCCTTGTAGCTAATAAAGGTTATTTCTATACTATTCTATTAGCTTACCAATGAGAGTTGCCAATTTACAGATGGAACTTGAATGCAGCAGAGGTTTGAGGGCTGTTTCTGTGGACTCTTCCACTTTCTGGGAAACATATAGATCTGTTGGAAGTTTCTCTTTCCCTCCAGCCTACCCCCCGTTTATGTTGCGAAAATACACCAGCCTAAGCAATAAACTGAGCAAACAGATGAATTATATGTAGGCCAAACAAGATAGGCCATGTCATATGCCCTAAGGAGTGTATCACACATCCTATATTTATTCTGACAAAATCTTCACAAACCCTCTGTATACTCTTGCTAGTGTGAATATAAACTCATGGATGTGTGTTTAGTGTAGGTATACAAACATGTGACACAGTATATGAGCCTTTACTTGTAGTTTTAATCTTTCAGTGTTTCAAAAACTTTTTTTTTCCAGTGCAGACATGATCACACGCAAGTGAATCGTCCAGATGGTTTAATTATTACATTTTTGCACAACCCCTTTGTTCTCTGGAGGCTGACTAACCAGCAATGGCTGCACAGGTTCTTAAATTACAGCAGTAAAAACTGGACCTTGGTAGATTGTTGACCATACTGCAGGAGGATTTGTTGTGATGTATATTTTATATTACTGGAACATTATTGCTGATGTGTGAGCAGGGTTGATCAGGATTTTATAATCTGAATTTATTCCATAACACTGCATCATAGTTTGTCAGCTGATCATATGTTTTGCATTTAAATCCATAATCGGACCAGTCAAAACAACAGCAAAGTATTAAAAGTTAATGTGCAAATGTAGACATTTTTTTCTTTAAATAAAAGTTTATCGTGTTACTGATAACTGTCTTGACTGCTTAGCCTTTATGGATGCAGTGAGAGGACTCATTTAAGTTCACATACTGCAATCAATTTAAACTTCACAGTTTCTTAAATTACAATAAATGACATAGACTTTAGTGGATCGCTACACAATGTTCAAGGGAGTATGTTGCAATTTATGCCATATATATATCAGCACATTATTGATGATGTATAAACAACACTGTAATGTTGTCAAGACTGCAAAAATATCCTAATTTACATTAATTCATTGGACCACATTATGTTGCTTTAATAAGAAACCAAAGCTCTGCCTTCCATGATGGGAAATCCCATGTGCAGCGTGTGTCTGTGTGCAACTAAACAAACAGGTTCATCTTCATTTTCATATTAGACACCTGATGCCTTCTGTTGTGACACGATAACACTTTTGCTGCTACTTTCAAGTAGTGACTTGCTGTCAGTTTTGTAGTTCAGTTCTACAAAGTGGCAATAAACATTAGTTTGGATAATAAAGTTGCAGTACATGTACATTTCATTTCCTGTATGTTGCTGTCAGATGGGTTTGGCGTAGCTGGAAGGGAACAGGCCTGTTTTGTCCCCCAGCTGGCCTTTCCACCAGGCCTGGTCAGAGGACTCAAGGACCTCGATGATATCACCAGCGCTGAACTCCAACTCGTCTGTCTCTTCTGCCTGGAAGTCGTACAGAGCTCTGACCTGCATCGTGGGGGAGGCTTTGAACTGGACACAAGGCGGACATTCAGGATGAGACAGACATGAAAACACCTATCTTTTACAAGATGATCCACATCTCAGCACTTTGAATGCTTTATTTTTCTGTGAACTGATTCTCAGTGTCATGTATGAATTTAATTGGGCAGTTGAGTTAAAACACAAAGTCTAAAGTAGTTTTAAAAAAATGGTTACTGAGGCTTCCATAACTGAAATCATTTAAATCCTGCTGTGTTGTTTTGATTCTTTAGCGATACGTTTCATATTCTTGTCAGGTAGTTTCCATGTTTTCCGAGAAGGTGAAGGATGGCACACTTCTTTATGCGATGAGACAATTATTAATTTTTAATGTTCATAAAGCCCTTTTTGAAAACTCTTTAAATCATGTCACGCTAAAAAAGCAGCTTTTTCTATCATTCTCAGAACTTAGCACTGTGCAGCAGATCAAACTGAAAGTTGAAAGATCTAACTACTGGACCTAGATGGCACATGCACTCGCAAGCATACAGTTAGTGTATCCTAAATTGAGCGGGTTTGTTGAGTCTTCTGCAAGCACAAAGTAGTCGACATGTGTACACACAGCCATTCAAATGGACGGCAAGCACACACATATCAGTGTAACCATTCACAGACACACCCACAGCATTATTGACTACCTGACGAGCTGCTGGGGAAGGTACACGGTCACAAAGTGGACAAGAGTCAGCAGGAGCAGGTAGACGTGGTAAATTATCTGAGCCTTGTCTTTGCTGTCAGGACATAAACATTTCCTTTACTGCTGCATTCTTACACTACACATTTCCAGTGTATCTGTCCATTCAAATCCACAATGCAAAGCTTATATGACACCCTGACTCTTGTTAATATGGTTTGAGTCCATCGCTCATGGTAGGTTTTGACTCATCAGTCCCTACCTTTGTTTGTGTCTCCTGCAGAAATATTTGGCTCTTTATGGAGATAGAGTTGCTTTTATAATATTCCACCAGCTGGTTGAGAGAAGGGAACTTTTCTGACCACAGGTAATACTGCCCTCTGCTGTCCTGCAGCACCTTGAAATGCTGCACATCTGCTGGATGTCTACAAGGTGGTAAGAGAACATTGTGATGCATTTTTTGTAGTTTCTTTGCAAATGTCTTTCTTTTCTACTCATTTCTTACCAGGGGCACAGCTTTCTATGTCCGTGCATTACATAAAAAGCTTATTTTTAAACTAAAGATACTGTTGGGTTTACAAAGCTTGTTAAATCTGTAGTCCTTGAAACAACAGCTACAATCCTACCATCAGCTAAAAGGAAACAAGATGCACACGAGGTAGATAAGAACAGAATGATTAAAGATGAAGAGAAAGTAGAACATCAAGACACTCAGAAAGCATTAAGCTAAAATAGGTTTGGGAGATTGGGATGTCGGAGAGACAGAGATACTGCTGTCCAACCATCTGACAAAGATGCATCCTCAGATAGTTAAAAAATGACAAGAATCTATTATAGGAACATGAAATGTTTTGTCAGTTGCTCAGAACAATTAGTTCACTAGTGCAAAAGATAAAAGTTAACATACAGAGAAAAAAAGTCACATGAGAGATGAAAAAAACAAACTGAAAGGCACTTGATCTGGATACCCTCCAATGCATTCAATTAAAAATGAATGGAAAAACTTAGATTTAACTTTAAATATATAAACAGAAATTTAAAGAACCCAAAAGAGCTTAAAGAACAGCTTTGTCAAACTTAATAGTGGGTATTTCAATTTTGCAGTATACTAAGTTTTAGTGTGTAACAATGTATTAAATTTGTACACATCAGGCTGAATGGCTATATTTTGTTGTGAGTCTGGGAGCTGCAGATTCATCTCCATAAATCACTCAGTCAAGATCAATGAGTAGGAAAATTAAAGCACTATGAGGCGTCTTAAGTATGCTATCCAACGATCACTGTCAGGCTGCTGCAAGCAGAAAAGTTTCTGAGAGAAAGTGCTGCTTTCGGCTGGAGGAAGTGGTGAGGACTAATCGTGGCCTGTTCTTGGCCACAGTGACGTGATGGTGACAGAATGAGACAGAGACAGAGATAAACGTAGTCTGAAACAAGGTAGAGGCATTAATGACAGGCATGAAGCATAAAAAGTTAAAATTGAGGCTGGACAGTTTGTAGATGAGTTTTAAAAAGATCAATTTTACCTGATCTAAACTAAACATCAGCATGAACCCTTTATTCTGGACAAATATTTAAATAACTATATGCTATTATTTTTTGAAAATGGTATATATTAATTGAGCTGTTTAATTAGTCAATGAAGAACTGTTAACTATTTGGAAATAGTAATCTTTTTCCTTTTTATTTTTTAGCTCAGCATGGAAACATTGAATGCACCTGACGGAGATGGAGAAGTCACCAGGGACTGCATTTTGTCTGCCTCGTATCAGAAAGGCTCCCACAGGCTGAGACATCAGGCTCCGCTGGGCATCACTGCGACTGGTGTTTTCCTGGTACCAGCTGGAGTCATGCATGGGAGGCAAAACAACAGAGGAGGGAGGTAGAGAGCAGAGGATGTTTAGGTAGTGTTGAATTCATCGTGGTGATGGAGGAGAGTAGCAGGAGGAGAGAAAAGAGGTATATGAGAGGAAAGACAAAGGATGAGATATACATGCACTCTAAAAACACACGACCTAGACCTACCAACAAAACTACATAATGCATCAGTCTTTTGAGTTATGAAAATTTGTTTTTTATATATATATATATATATATATATATATATATATATATATATATATATATATATATATATATATATATATATATATATATATATATATATATACTGCTAAAAAAACAAAAGAAAAATCTAAACTATTTCACTGCTAAAAGCCTGCAGATGCACTTAGGACAGAGTAAAGACTGAATAGCCATACTTGTGTGTGTTTTGCAAAAGCAGCACAATATCTCTATGCATTATTTCTTTCTTATTTAGTTTTTAAATGCAATGAGCAGTATCTCTATCTTTGCCTCTCATCTGGATGTTTTTCAATGCAACTTCAGGATCTCATTCTTTCATTTGGACGGATTTGATGAGGGTTAAAAAAGGCAGAGCATAAATTGTATAACATACAATTTTAGTTTAGCTTTTCGTGATAGTTTACCTGGGCAGGTGAATGTTGATGAAGTTTTTAGGGACAAAACCCTTGACTCTGTTAAGTTCTGCTTTGTACCAATTCCCGGAGGTTTGCAGGATCTGACGCACACAAAACACATTCATTTGAAGTTTAGCCACAATGAAGTGAAAACAATTCATTAATAGTGTATAGTTCAGGTTCAGAAGTACGACTGAAGCTAACTCTGTACAGCATGACATGTGCTCCCACTTGTCTAAGGTTTGTGCTGCAGTGCTGCTGGTAGTGCACCTTGCATGATATAAAAATCTATTGTTTACATTAAACCTCTTTAACAAATCAGAATCTACATTTCTAAACACAGCTGCAGATCCATACTAGAATCTTTCTGAAGCCTTTAAAAAATACCACCGAACTACCTCATGGTCTCAGATGCACGGTGAAAACTGTAAGTCATTTTTGTCAGGGTTATAATTAGCTACTTTAGCTGTCTGTGTCCGTGGTTCATCTCTGTTGAGGCAGGACGTGTGAACAGTTTGCTGATTTTTTCTTTTCTCTTTCTTTTGTTTCTCTTTTTCTTTTTCTCTTTTTGCTGTTTCATTTCCTTCCTGTTTGTAGAGGTGTTAAGGTCACCTGTAATGAAATGTGCTGTACTGCACAGCATGTGTCAAACTGCCTTACCTTGCATTGTCTTACCAAACCAATGTCTGTCTATTTGACAAAACTCATCTGTGATTTAAAAAAGCAGCACTATTGTTCAAAAAGCTTATCTATTTCTCTTTCTATTTTTACATGACGAATAAACACAAATTAAATTGCACTCAAACCTTTTTCACTGTTCACATTGTTGTAATAACAGTAAACTGTAATGAACTCCTCTCTCATTTAACACTGAAGGATCAGGTCTATGAAAGTCAGGGAAACCATATCTAATATTTCTAGAGCTTGATGGTAAATTACAAATTTAAAATGTCAAAAACAAAACTGGACTCTGACTGTACTGAGAGACGAATGAAAACAGTTTTCACTGCTCGCATGAATATTGTGCCATTAATTTTTATTGTTTAGTACATTTCTTTTATTTGTGTGTGCACCTCTGCAGTTGTTGTAATTATGGTGCAAATGTGAAATGGACTTGAGCTGAAGCAGCAGGATGCTGTTTCATAACACATTGTCCTTATCAGCTACACAAAAACTATTGAAACGTGCTGAAGAGAACAATAGCACAATGCAAATATGGTTGATATTTACACTATATGAATGCAGTGAATGTCCAGTTACTGAGGCAGCACTGATTAACATGAAAAAGCTGTAGGCATTACAAAAACACTCCACATATGCTTTTATATCAAGAGCTTTTCAGAACGGTGACTGAAGGTTATTGAAAACACAATATCTGCAGGAAGTGAAGGAGTGTTTGGTGTGTTTAACACTGTGTGTGTGTTCCTTGCCTTCAAGCAGTCTCCTTTGTGGAAACTGAGATCATCATCAGCTGTGGCTTGAAAGTCATACTTGGCTGTAGCCTCCATAGTAAAAGAACTAAATATAAAAGGAATAAAAGATAAAAAGAAGTTATGTGTGAGTTTACAAGTGAAAATGGTTAACAGATAAATAGGTTGAGGAAACAGTTGTAATGTATGTAATGCAGCCATTTAAAACCTAATAAAAGCTGTTGTAAAAAAGGTTTCTTTAATCAGTTTTGTCCACTGGAGCACATTTTATTACACTGCAGTCCAAATGCATTGCAAAAAGGGGTGTTTGAGCTCCATAGTGGTGCAACCAGCTCCCCACTGAATCAGGACACTTTCCAATATTGGTTTGAACACACATACTGTAAGGTGAGGTGGACATGTAATCGAACACCTCTTATCTTGTCTCCTTGATGGTTATTTTTACACAAAGTAAAGAAATGGATTTGACTGAAAAAGAAATCCATAAGTCATCGGACTCATTTCATGGGCAGTGCAACTGAATTCTGTACGTTGCACCTTCAGTGATGCATGAGTAAAATATGCTGGCAGCTCAGAAATCAGCAGGACAACAAGCTACATTTCAAAATCATGTGAAGCGTCTCATTTAGAAGACAGAGACGTTGACTCACCATGTATGTGTTGTTCTCCCTGCAGAGCTGAGTTCGGACAGTTTATGCAGAAAAGTGTCAAACCCCTGCTGTCAGCTCACAGGAAACACAGACTTCTAGCGAAACACACTTTCCGTCACTGCTGACCCACACACAGTAACAGGTGCAAAGATACACACAAAGATTACAACTTACAAGCACAGTGGAAATGGAAAGACAACAAATACTGTCTCAACTGACAGAATTTTTAAGGTCCAAAGTAAAAGTGTGAATTGTAGTGGATTTTTTTCATGATACAGGTTCATAAAGCACATCAGTTGAGTATTAACAACCCTTACAGATGCTAAACCACAAGCAAGTACATGTTAGTGAAGGTTATCGGTATTATATGTGGAGTGCTCATTGAGCCACATCTGATTTTGGATGAGAGAGAAAATAGAGACAACCATCTATCAACACCTGTGAAATGTGTTTTTAAATATGTTTTAAGATTCCCTTAAGAGCTAGTAAGTTGAGCTTGAATTATTTTACATCAAACTATTGTTTATGGCAAATTCAAGAATAAAGTCTGACTCTTAGACTCGGATTACTTATTGAATTCTTCTACTACTATATGGTGAGAACGGCTATACACAAAAATGCTGCCATTAGCAATCAAAAAGTAGATCAACATGCTAAATGTTATATATCAGCACGGCACATGAGTAACTGAGTAGAAAAAGATCTTTTTCCATTGCATTATTTGTGCTTGTCCCAATAATATATTGATTTTGGGTAGATCTCTATAAAATAAACACTGACCAGGGACAGCACTAAAACCATTAAAGTGAATAACTGCTTATAAAGACATCTGTCAAGAGGTGGGTTATATCAGGCAGGAAGTGACCAGTGAGTTCTTGAAGTTGATGTGTTGGAAGCAGGAAAAATGGTCAGTGTAATGATCTGAGTGACTTTGACAGCGATCAAATTGTGATAATGATACGCCTGGGTCTCAGTACATCCAATGTCTTGTGGGGTGATCCTGGCAAGCAGTGGCTAACGACAAAAAGTACTCCAAGGAAGGACAACTGGTTAATCAATGATGGGGTAATTGATGCGCATGGGGAGTGAAGGCTGGATGATCCCACTGAAGAGCTACTGCAGCACAAACTACTGGAAACCATAAGTCTAACTGTGACAGAAAGCTGCCAGAGCACAAAGTTCATTGCAGCTTGCTGCATTCCCTGATGGCAGAGGACTTCAAGGATCTGTTACCTGATACCACAGAACATCTTCAGAGGTCTGTGGAGTCCAGGCCTCGATGAGTCAGAGGAGGACGTACACATTATCAGGCAGGTGGTGTTAATGTTAGGTCTGATCAGCGTGGAATGCTGACATAGTAACATGACAACAGCAAACAACAAACTAATAGTTCACAAAAGGACTATTGAGCCACATCTGAAAATGCTGCAGGTTTATTGGGATTTATATATGAAGGTGTTCAAAACACAAAGTTTGTGTTTAATGTAATAATTCATATTTAACATTTCCTCAGTAGATGACATTTCAGTCACTGAACTTGTTTGTATACGTCTAAACTCTGTTATCCTGAAGTCTGTATTTAGATGTGACATAATAAAACATCTGTTCACTTCTTGATGTTTCCCAGGTAATTCCTGTTGAGAATCTACCATAAACTGAACTTGGCTGGAGATGTGGAAGCTCTGAAGTAAGTGAATGAAAAGCGCAATAGTTAACAGACTTCATTGAATTATTCCACAGCATTACCCATGTATTTGATCTCATATTTTTATTCATACCTTTGTCATTCCTATTGTCAAACACTTTAAGTTGTCCTTTTATGGTAAGATGTTTTAATGTCAAATTAAAGGTTGTTGTAGGGATCCGTATTTGCCACATGGTGGCAGCACAAAGCAAAGAATTCGATGTCAAGAGGATGATTAGAACTGAAGCTAAGTCTGTTGTTGACAACCAGTTAAGATCATCATACAGACTGAGAGATGCACATAAGGTGACATTACAAGCAAAATTACAAATGAAGGTAATTCTGATGGGTTTCATCAGTTCTCAGACATTTACAACTTGAAAATAGTATGTCTATTTATCAGCAAGATAGGCTGCAAATTTTTCTATTTTCACCTAGTCAAATTATGTTAATTATTATATCATAAATATCACAAGTGTTGTTTTACCATGCATTATAGTCTCACATGATACAACAGTCCCTGACTAAAGAAGTGAATGGAGGAAGAGTGTTTTTAAGAAAGATTTTAAAAAAAAAAAAACATGATGCATAATGAATGCCAGTTAATTAACAGAAGCACTATCTTTCATAGATGTTAATTAGGATAAATCCTGACTAATTTTCAAGTGCATAATTGCACAGATATGTTTATAATTAACCCTAATTGCTAAATGTTTTAATTTGCATACTTGAAGATCCGAGTGAGCAGAGGGACTCAGACTGTCAGTCACTGTAAAACTTTCTGTGACATTATCCAGCCACCTTTTAATTCCGCTGGTTTGGCAGGTGAGAGCAATGATACCAAAGTCAAGTGGCATGAAATTGCAGCACTGATGGGTGCAGCGATTTGTCTCACTTCTTTTAAAGGGCACCGCAGTGTTGCCTGAGAGGACTGGCAATAAAATGTTAAATTACAAAGACTAAACCAAAGATTTAGAGAATTAAAGGGACAGATGTTGCCAAATCCGTTCTTAGTAATGCTCAGAAAGCTAGTCGTTAAAACAAAACGGAGAATTTCCAGCAATTCTAGCATCTCTTTGAGGCTGTACTTAGAATAACCTAAGTGAAAAAGTTATTTTCTGCATGTTCATTTACTGTCCATGATTTAGAATCTCAAGTTTGAACCTGATGATGACACTAAAATGTGTGAACATGTGAACCATAATTTATGGCAATCCATTTTACAGTAAGATTTCATGTAAAACCTTGAATGTCTACATCATTATGATGCTAGAGGAAAAGTCAAGAGATCACCAAAGTCATTAGGATTCATTGTCTGAAAACAAGGAATGTCTGTACATTTCTTTTTATTGGATTTGATTTTTTGCTAATCCACACAATGTTTGTTGAGATATTTCAGACTTAGATCTCCATTCATACAGTCAGTCACATGGATTGGACTTTTTAACTATAAATACAATGAGAAGATATAAATGTGTCAACCGTCAGAGAGAGAAGTTCAATAACAGAAATATTTTTTTAAAAGCCTGGTAGGAATAGAGGTAAGGAAGAGAAAAGTAGAGAAGAAGAAGGAGACCTAGTGTTCCCAAAAAGAACACTATAAAAGACAGAAAGGGAACCAGAGGTGGGATTAGTAGTCAGCCAAAAAAAGAAAAGGACAGAAAGAAAGAATGAGAGACAGAAATAAAGTGTTGGAGAAGATAATATGCAGCCAGGGCCAATGAAAGCACAACTGCCACTTCCAACACTATATTTCTGCCTCTGTTTTTCCTTCTGATATTCACAGCTGATCTCAGTGGCTGGCCTGCCATGGATGTGCAGGTCCCCATGTGGTGTTTGGTGGGGATTTCATCCTGCAACTAGGATTAAAAGCAATATGTGATTAGGAGGGGAAAAAAGGGAAAAGCAGCCTCTGAACAATGAGCATTCCCACCATGAGGGGCCTGTTGAATGGACTCCATGTACCCTTGTAGATGTTTATGTGCATGATGTTTTTTATAGGGCCAAAAGAATCATTCACCTCTTGGTAGCTGTTGCCAAGGTGACCTACAGCTGTACGTGCATCTATTGTTATGCAGCCTATTATGCAGGATCATGAAAAAACAAAAAGGGTACAGGTGTAACTATTCAAATAAGGTACTGTGCGTGTGTGTTTGTGTGTGTCACACTACTGACTGTGTTTAATGGCCGAGGCCCATGAAATTTCATGACAGAGCTCATAAAACTCAGTTTTAACAGGTGGAAAGGGCTCATATATGGCTCAATGCAGAGCTGCCATTCAGCATTAATGGGCCCGTTAACTCTGTTCGATGTGCGTGACTGAGTGTGCGTCTGTGTGTGTTAGCAGTCTGCAGCAGTGACTGTGGCATCTTTTAGGTGTCCAGGGACTTCAAAATCTGGAGAGTGCACATGGAAGAAGAGGAAAGGAATTTATTTGACAACAGAGAGACAGAGATTTATGATAAATATTCTGAGAGCAAACTGTCCAAGACAAAGCAAATGAAGTGAAAGGAAATGAGGAAAGACTTAAAGTTCTTTGACATAACAGTTGTCTTGAAAGCTAAAAAAAGGAAAAAAAGAAAAATGTCCCACCAGGATTTCAAAAGAACAAGAGCAACAATAAGTCTCAGCACCATAAACTTCCTTCAAACACTCATAAATCTGACAGCACCGTGCCCTGTAGTAAAACGCTACAGAGAGAAGCCTGATAGAATCTCCAAGTGCTTTGAAATGAAAACTGTCACCTCCGAAGAGGTCATAACAATCAGACTTCATGAATCTTCAAATCAAAGACATTTATGGCTATGAAATTCTTCAGGCTTTTGTAAGCAGAATGATAATTTACCAGTTGGTTCTAGTGGAGCCAGAATGCTAAACTATTGGGCCGTTTATTTGCCTTACAGTGGTAAATCATTTAAATATGCATGCCATCACTCTGTTTTAGTATGGCACGGGTAGGTTTCATCAGAGACTTACATCAGCAAGCTGCTCTGTAATATTAGCAAAACCTTGAGAAGAAAAAACTGATTCTCATTCTGTCTCTGAGATTCTGAATAATCACTCAATGCTGAAGTGATGATGTGGAAATTAAGTTTTTTTTTAAATGCAGACATGTCTACATCTGTTTTACTCTCTTTCAATATCCCTGATGGGCTATGAACTCGCTGCCCTCAGCTGGGTGTTGAACATCAAGGTGGAAATGAACAAAATCTACTGAAAAAACAAATATGTGAACACGGAAATGTTATAATGGATACATCATATTTTGTTTTTCAATAAATAGCTTCAGCCTTTCTTTTATATATTATATTTTTCTATACACAAAACATTAACATTGCACCTTGTCAAACATGCTGTGGGTCATGAGGACGATGAGGTACAGACATTTTGTTTGAAATAATCCTTTTCTGTATTATAATATTCTATTGCCACATCTGCCTACGCTGCACATGCAGTGGTTACTTCATCATTAATTCATCATTAATTCCATATTCAATCTATGAAGATCAATTTCCAAATTAAGCAGGTGTGTTACTACCTGCAGGTAAGCTTAACTTACTGCACACCATGTTGCTCATTAATAAAGTAGACCTGTTAGAGGAAACTACAGTAGCTGTGTGAACAGATAATAATGATCTTCTCATCTGTGCAGGGTGGAATAAACAAATACATTTGTTGTGTAATAAAGTTTTTTTTGTGCATTTGTACTTTTTGGTGTATTCAAAAAACTAAAGTTTTACTTTCACTTAGACATTTATTCTTGATTTTGGGTCCTATATAAAATGAACAAGGCAAATCAGTGCAGTTGGCTGCTGGTTTGTCTGTAACAACAGGAGGAAAGAACTCAGTTTATGGAACGTCATGCCCAACTTTTGGCAATTTGACCTAAGGCTGCTTTGTAATTGGTTGATTCAGACATCAATCTAGTTATCAGCATAATTAGTGATTGGTGGTGTCTAAGTGGGCTTAAACAAGTAAAAATATATTATATTAATGTGTTGCTTCTCATCTTTCCTTCATTATCATTTTTAACTGTATGTGCAAACCTGGACTGGATGAGGAACATGAGGGAGAATTCAGGCAGGTGGACACACAGTAAGAGAACAGCCAAAATGACAATGAAAGACAGAAAGACAATTAATAGACAAAGATCTAATTAAGAAAACAAGACACAGGTGATACACGAGACACAGATGAAGCTAGTGAGGGACATCAAAGAGGAGGGAATCAGACAATGGGTGTCGGGAAAATAACGAGACAAACAAGGACAGAGATCTTTTCAAAATAAAAACTAAGAACAGAATCAAAGACCATGACACCAACAGTTTCAAAGGGAGGGACTCACATGCACACACAAGCTGCCAGAGCATAGAACAGAGAAGCACGGTCAGCACACACAGAGGGAGTGTCACTACATTTTGCTGCCAATGAAGCCATTACTCCACTACATTTTTGCACAGTTAAATGTTGCATATTACACCTTTAATAATCATATCTCTCTTGCATAAACAAATTACACATGCTGCATTGGTATCTGTTGGCCAGTTTTGTTAAACGGTCTTTACTCTATAGTTAGAGTGGTTCTTTCAGATGAATGGCAGAAAAATGTAACTGAAATGCTTCCAGCGTGTACAGCAGTGATCATCAACTGGCGGCCCGTGGACCGAATCCGGCCCGCTGAACCGTCCAATCCGGCCCGCGACTGGATTCCAAAATTGTGAGGATCAAAGAGAAAATATCATGTGGTCCACACTATTAAAGCAACTGAAAACAACAATAACTGAGACTCTTAACTATCAGTAATCCCCACCATTTATGACTCTATTTAGGCTACATTCTGAAATGAGGACAGACTCGCTGCACTGTTTAACATTTATTGTTTCACACAGTTCATTTTTTTTAACATAACTTTTCCTCATGCCCTTACTTAACATTTGGTTTTTATTTCAAAGTCTCAACAACAAGCTTCAAACTAGTAGACTTCTCAGGACAAAAAAAGGAGGAAAACCCAACTGGCATAACTTAAAATAGCATGGTAAATAAATACTAACCTGGTACCAGAACAAAACAGGTCACAAATAATGTTGGCACATCAAATAAAACGTTAAGTGGGCTATAGTGATTTCAGATCACAAGGCTGAAATGGGCTCCTCACACTGCTTAATGGCTGAAGTTACATTTCCCCTCTGACACCAACTTTTTCACATCAGGCTTGGCCGCTGTCAGACTTATGCGCAAACAGTCCTCCAAAGACTGGTTTGACAGTCGGTTCCTCTCGTGTGTTTTTATCGAGTTCATCTTGGAGAACGCAGCCTCGCAGGTGTAGGTTGAACCCAACATGGTGAGCACATACATAGCCAGCGTCTTCAATGTGCCATAGTCCTCGGGACAAGACATCCAGAATGCGCTCAGGCTTTCAGCACCATGGAGAGCAGCCTGGATTTCAGCCAGCTCGCTCTGAATGGACGCCTCGTACAACGGCATCATTTTCACCGCGTCTGTGGAGAATTCTCCGCTTGGGCTGATGGTGAATGGGTCACACACAAATCCAATGACATCCCTGGAAATGAAAAAGTCATGGAATCTAGCAGAGAAGTTGTCTTTTAATTGTGTGATGAATGTCTTCATCTTGTCTGTTACGTTGCTTTCTCCCACCGTCTTCAGTGTGTTGAAGTGCAGCAGCCTCTCTGACAACAAATCTGCATGGAACAGATCAAGTTTGTTCCCAAAGGCATCAAGTTTTTCCACCAAATCCACCACTGATTTTTCTTTTCCTTGCAGCTGGAGATTAAGTGTATTCAAATGGGAGAAAATGTCTGTTAAAAACGCAACATTGCACATGTATTCTCTGTCTTGCATGATGCGGAGATGGTCAGCTGCCGGTCTCTGACGGGCCTCTGACTGCTCAGGATATGAATCCTTGAAATTTGTATGTTTAGTGTTGTGGTGATGGCGCAGATTATATTCTTTTGCAACAGTTTCGTTGCAAATGAGGCATACAGGTGACACATTTCGGAAGGTTAGCATGATAAATGTGTACTTTTCAGTCCATTCATTATTAAAGGTTCTGTTTTCCACATCAACTTTTCGTTTCATGGCCTTTGAGAGTGCCATTTTACCTGTGTTAAGAGGCCTTTTCCTTTCACTTCCGCGGTGTTTGTTTTTCAAGTGCTCTATAAATAAAGTTGACTTAACTGAGTTGAGGCAAAATATCTCTATCACTCCTGGTGGTTGACTGTGGTATAGGTGATAGGAGCCTGACTCATAAAGGCTAAAAATGCCTTCAGTTTTGTAATGAAATGGAAAAAAAATATATACAATAAACATCAAATAATAATGTTATGCCAAAATTTGATTTTTATTTAATTTTTGTTTGAGGGTCCGGCCCCCAAGGTGACTGTCCAGTAAAATTCTGGCCCTCTGACAAATATAGTTGGTGACCCCTGATGTACAGGTTACTCAAAAGGACAAAGGAAAGTTCATTACACAAAAGAAATCACACCAAAGCATAGCTAAGCATGTGAATTTAGCTTTGTCCTTCAGTGGAGCATTTGTCAGTAAATATTTCCACTGAGTTTTGTTATGGTCTAAATTTACCAGGCTGTCTAGTAAGCTGTAGGTTTAAGCTTGATGCACAATATTTGGCCTCCCAGAGCTGCCGTGGAAAATCATCACCCTTACTGGCCTCCATAAAGTATTCATATTTAAAGAACACATTGAAGACCAGCACTCAGTGGGACTTAGCTCTACTGAAACATCCTTGAATGAAGGCAGAAATAATACTCATTACTGACGGTAACCTCCCTGTGAAATGAACCTAAATGATAATTTCACCACAAAAATCAATAAGATATCATGTATTAGTCAGCTTGTTGTACAGAAGAAGGCCAGAACACCGAACGACAGGTTCAGTGTTCTGGCCTTCTTCTGGACACAATGATGGATAAGAGTCTATCTGTCTCTGTCAGTGACTGACACATACATCATTGGTTCATATTCATACATCATACCACCTACAAGTGATGGTGTCTCCAGGTTTAAACAGCTGTGAAATGAATGGTTGTGCCTGTGCTGCAGTGTGATGCAACAGCACAGATATGGTCCATCAAGCAAAGTGGACTAAGAGTTTAGGAAGATGCTGGAAGAAGGTCTTTTAGGGTTGGTGAAACTCTTTGGTACCCTTGAAAAGTAAAATATCCTGTGACCCTCCTTAGCCAGGACCTTAAGTTTACTCTCTTTTAAGTGAATAAACTTTAATCCTGAGAGGTTTTCTTGTTTATATTTGAAATCCTCAGCCCAGTTTTCACTTTAGAAACACTAAATACACTGATCAGCCACAACATTATGACCGCTGACAGGTGAAGTAAATAGCATCAATCATCTTGTGACAATGCAATGTTCTGCTGGGAAACCCTGAGTCCTGACATTCATGTGGATGTTTGACATGTACCCTCTACCTAAACATCGCAGGTCAAGCAACCCCCCAAGCTCCGACTCCCCATGGCAACAGCAGTCCTTGATGCCAGTTTCCACCCTCAGCAGGACAATGCACCCCGACGCACCTAAAAAACTGCTCTTGTAGTGACCCGCGGAACACATCTGTGGGATGTTCCAGGATAAGCCTGATCTCAGTAGGTCCCACCCTGCAACCCACTGGACCCACAGAAGTCACAGGACATCCCCAGAGGTCCTGAGTCCATCACTACTGGGTCAGAGGAGCTTTAGCAGCATCAAGAGGCATAAAGAAGACCAACACAACATTAGGCAGGTGGTCATAATGTTATGCTTGATCGGTGTATGTGTATGTCGCTCCTCTTAAATAAACTGCTTGTCACCATGGCAACAGCTCCCATGTGCATCCTGCTATTGCAGACGGTACTGAGATGACCCTCATTTTAATACCATGCATATTCATCTCATCTGGATGACAAACAGACAGAGGCTGGATCAGAGTGGGTGGAGATAAAGGGGGAGGATGGAGCACTGAAGGTGCTGCACAGACACAGACTTGTACAGGAACAAATGTCCACGCACACCCAAACACACACGACCTCCTGGCAGGCCTCAGAGTTGAATTATTCAGCAGAACTGAAGTGTTACTGAAAGCAGTGGTGTGTGGAGTGTGGACTGTCAGTCTCTACCAAAATATCGTATTCCTCAGTCTGTCATATACTGCGTGACAAGATTAAGGTCATGGTTCTGACTTTTTTTTTTGGATGGTTCCAACATGTGCAACAGTTTCATCTGATTTCCCATCGAACACTAAAGTCCAGCCTTGATCTCAAATATTACAAGAATGAAAAATATATGAAAAAATAATACATTACATTACATTGATAAATTAAAAATAAGTTTGCTACCAATAAACACATAGATATATAAACACAGAAGTTTTTGTTTCTATGTGGGAAAGGTTTTGTCATGTGTTTTACCAAAGCTAAATCACAATGGTTACCAGGTGATAACTGAGGGAAAGACAATTTATATCAAACTAGAGCTATATGAACTTTCTGTAGATATATCAGTATTGGTATAAAACACAGACTGTAAATAAAAGATAGACATATCCTGCAGATCTGCAAAGTGGAGCCATTGTTCAAGTGCCTGAAACCTGCATTATTTCTAACTGCCAGCAGAAGGCGTCGACTCTGTTTGCAAAAACAAGGTTGAATGTACAGAAGTCTATGAGAAAAACACTCTACTTCTTAATAATTTGTTACCTTAGCAAACACTTTACTAATGATTTTATGGTCTCAATCACTAGCTTCAAGTCTCCTTCAATGGAGCATGATTCTCATTTTGCAAATTATAAACTCACTGAGATTAAAATAGATGATAAAGCAGGGTACACTCACATTATACAATTTCCCAAATGAGCTGTTCGCTGTAGCTTTTAGCAAACACTACTCAGTCAGGAGTAACTAATGCATTTGTCGGGGACTATTTTTGGCTCCAGATCAAACACATTTGGAGCACAAGTGGGTATATATGTCAGCAGAATGGTGCATGAGGAGATGATGAGTAAACTACAATGCCTATGGTAATGAGTCATGGTTATGAAGGAAAACGCCATCCAGTGCAGCAATGTGTAGTTTTTGGATGATGACAGAGCTGGATGGCAGAGTAACAAGTGAAATCAGGTTGTAAATACACACACAACACTTGCTAGCTGGTCTTGTAAGTGGATCTGTCAACAATAAGAAAAATATTGAACAGTGTTTCCAGTTTCCCTCCACATTTGATGGCATCATAGAACAGGACTTACATCACCTGTGCTTGGTAAAAATATCATTGGTAAAACTGACCAACTGCAAGATGCTGTGTAATTATGCCAGTTTGAAGTTTGCAAATACCAACTTTAAAGTTGAAAGTCTTAATAAAGTCACCGGTCATACTTATGTAGAGCTCCGTTGTCCATTGTGGCTGCAGAATATTCCACCTCTGATGGCTTTGTTTCAAATTACTTCCAGCTTTTTCTATACAACTCTGGGACAGCAGTGTGAGAAACATAACTGTGTTGTTGTTTACGAGGTGAAAGGTTATCACATCAACAACTTCTCTGTGCTGTTGGGATGTTTTCTCATATGGTGTAACACTGGCAAAAGCTTGTGAAAAACAAGTTTTGGATGACATTCAGAGCTGGCTTTGGATCCAAATGGTCACTTCAGACAAAACATCTTTTGGGTCCTTCCAGAATTGGAGGATTTGGGCTTCAAAAATTTGGGAAAAATAAACCTCTTCTTTTACAATTTTCTGCTATATATTCATCAAAAATAGGTAATAAACTATCAAAGGCTTAGTTGGCTCAGCTTACACATCAATAGTACATTTGTTATTACATGTATTATTAGCTGATTGCTATACTTGGTGCAACCCTGTTACCAACACTAAGGAACCTGAAAAAAGTACACTAATTAATTTCTTAAATATAATTCCTTTTCCATTACGTAAAGAAAGTAGCATTCTCTCATAATAATCATTTGGTTTCACACATAAGTTAATTTAAGCAACTTTTGGAATTTTAGCCACCAAATCACCTTTTTTGGGGTGTTTTTCTAATGTTCCTCCCTCATTTTGCAGAACACACACGAAGCTGCAGGTCACCTATGTCTACAAACTGTCTAAAGTGTCTACAAAAGTTGAAAAAACTACCAAGAGCCCTTAAATCTTAGTAAATGTTATGTAGATTGGCCATAGGAAATGAGAACTGTGCGAGTTTTCTTTCTGAAATGGAGATAAAATCTTTAGCAAAGGTTCAGGAGCAGGACCACACCTCAATCACCCACTTCCTGTCATATGTCTATTTATACCTCTCTGCCCCTCCCACACGGAACAACACGCCATCACTCAGCTGCTAGTCTGAAAGTTTTAGAAAACTCTGACTCACCAAGTACTGCTCATTCATCAGCCCTCCGCGAGGAAACATTCAGCTCCAGATCTCCTCCACGCCGATCATCTTAATCCACAACGAGGCCCCGGAGTGGAGGAGATCGGCTCCAGAAACGCCACTAACCGCATCGCCCGTCCCGAAGAGATGAGTCCGATCAGAACTCCTCTCTCCTTCTCCAGCTTCAGACACTCCTCATCCGATCCCAACTACAACCAGGGAAAATGGAACTACTCCCTGCTCAACTTCCACTCGCTCCAGCGTTGATGCCAGATGCAGGTGAGGGTCCAGAGATCGTTTCCGCAACCGGAAACGATCAGCACGCTCCCGACCGATGCTCTGACGTCATTTCACACCAGATCTGACCGGACCGTCGCAGGTCTTTAGAAAGCAAAGAGAAAGACTTTACCTGCCACCAACTTCTGACAAACTCCCGGAGCTTAGATCAACTGACAAACCAAAGGCTGACGTCGATGCTACGCCCCAGAGGCTGCCTGTAGCTCCGCCCAGTTGAAAAACAGCAGAAAAACAAACACTGTAGATACCTTCAGCAAGCAAGCCTCCAGAGAAGCTGAATCATTCTCTCATCACACTCCTGCATTCCTGACCGTTCTCCTGGTGATGAGATCTCCAACCAGATCACCGCTGGTCTTCAGACAGCTTCAGAGACTCGTTCACCTGCCACCCCACTGACAGCAAAGTCAAACTACTTCAACTTCTGACAAACTCTTCGAGCTTTCAACACAACAGACTTCTTATTCAGACGTCAGGTGTGTACCCAAGCATGATGTCACCACGCTCTCCATGGCTACACCAGGGTTGCCAGGTATGATTCGTCCTATCCACCAGCAACCAACTTCCCAACAATCTTTTCCTTTCTCTTCTGGCACTGGGCTGCCAGCTTCTCCGTCTTTCATCCTGTTTTTCCAGCAACCTCTCTCTCTCTTCTACCGTCAGCACAGGGTTGCCAGTTTCTGTCCTCTATGACTGTAAGCCGGCACTGGGCTGCCAGATATGTAGTACAAGAGTTTGACAACAACATGACCATAATTCTCGACTTAGCTCTCGATCCTGGAGACACAGGCATCTATCATTCTCCCATTTAGCTTGCTTTTAACACAGTAGCTCACCTCCTAGAATGAATCTAACCTCTCTCTCACTCTATCTCTTGCCATCGCTAGCAGGCTACCAGTTCCCCTCTTCCATCCCCTGTTCCCAGCAAACCTCTCTTTCTCTCTCTTTTTCTCTCTCCCTCTTAAGCTATCAGCAAAGACCTCTGCGACTTTAATCTGGCACCAAGATGCCAGCTATAGTACAAGAACTATTTTGGCTCCTTCTGGCACCAAGATGCCGGATTGACTCATCTCTATCATTTCATCTGCCCCAACCCACTCTTCGTTTCTTTCTTTTAGTAGGCTTTTGGGGGTCTGCCGGCCCGGGAACCACTGCTGATATCGAACTAAGCTTTCCCTGACACCACATCAGCTCATCTTAGTCATCATCAACATAATGATCCTTTACATCCAATTACCAATCAAGCTTCAAATAAATGTTGTGGTCCTTGCTAGTGAAATCTAGCATATAAAATTATATGGACATGTTAGCAAGGTTAAAAAAAAAAAAAAAAACCCACTAGATTATTTTTTTACCTGAGTTGGTACAACTAGCATACTTTGGGTTTCTGGTACGACTGTAGTGCAAATGTAGCCTGCAAAATATAGATTTATTTTGTGATATATTCAGATATATTTTTGCCACTGAGACTATAGTGGAAGGTGTCAGTTACGTAATGCTGCTGGTATGATGTCAACATGCCTATCAACAGATCCATTCACTGTCTATTTTTGCTGAGAGCCATGTGTCTCCAATCTGTTTGACTATGATTTGTCTGGGTGATTTGAATACTTGTTAGAGTTGCTGTGGATTTTTTTACAATTTGAGATGGAGTGAATTGCGAAGAGCAGAAATATCTCAGAAGCAGAAAAAGCGAGAAATGGAAACAGAAAATTGAAGTGACAAGAGGAAAATGGGGTGAAAAGAAGATGAGAGGAAGGATAATGAGTTTGTTGCTCTTGGGTGCAGAAACTAAATTTATGTAATCAGTGATCTCACTTTTTCATGTGTGAGTGTAAACATGTCACTGAACTATCTACTGATCGAGCAACACATTCTTGTCCGATTAGGACTTATTAAGGGTCAGTTTGCAAATCATTAAACATTTACCATCAGAACACCATCCAGACCAAGCACAAACAAACTGCTCTACCCTGTCAAGGTCAATGCATTTCCATGTATTTCCATATGAGCAGGGACACAGGAAATTGGTTTGGAGAGCGTGATCAAAGGGAATGAGAAACATCAGTTTCACTACAAACAGGCAGGCAATCAAACAAACTAAACCTACAGGCACAGAGCAGCAAAATATGTTTCTCTCAAAAAATAGTTGAGAATGTTGTCTAGTTGTACAAGAAAGTGTTTTTTAGGAGACCATGCTCAGTCAAACTAGTAATAACACCTGATTGTTGTTAGTGTTGTCATGTTAAGTCCCTCTCCTCCCTAAAAATCCATCTGTGTGTCAACGTTATATAATTACAATGTTTATTCCATGAAAAATATCCCTTCCTGCCTTTAAATGGCTTAAATATAACTCCACACATTGCTGCCTCCTTTACAATGTGTGGCTCTCACCTCGCTGCAGCTTGAGCACACCAGCTCACTTACAACTGTGAATATTGGAGTAATACAGCTGTACATGTTGGAACCCGAACTGATTCACAAGAACAATAATGATACAGAGAGCCTGCATCTGGCAGGATTGGCTCTTTAGGTTTGTTATATATGAGACTGTAATCACTGCACTGTAGTGTTAATGGAGAAATGCTCAGCCATGGTGTTGACTGCTTATATCACTAATAATGTGTTTTCTGGCGTATAATAGCACCATGTGGACATGTTGACAAAGTGAAAGATCTTGTTAACATGTAGGAGGGTTTTAATTATTTTGCTGAGGGCAGTTCCAGTGCTATTTGTTTGAATACCTGATTGCATTTTGTCCAGTATCATTATTGTTTCAAATGGATTCATTTTTATTTAAAAGTAGTTTTCTGAGTAGTTCAGTTATACAACTACATACAGGCCTATAGTTACTGAAGGTCCTGCTGTCGGGCTGCTTTTCTGAAAGTTTTGGGAAAAAATCTGAACACTAATGACTGCTTCTACACAGACTCAGAAATACAAAATCTATATTATGGTCTACTTATGGTTCAATTTGCAGTGTTCAAACTTTGTATAGAAAACAGCCATTTTCAGTCTAAATTATATAATGGGGCTGCAAAATGAAAAGAACTCCATTTCCCACAATTTGGGACACATACTTTCACTTTGCACAAATGCAACTCAAAGACTTCTGTAAATGGCAGCAAGAGAGCACACCATGCAGAAAAAGTTTCTCTCTGATGATGGTTGAAATCATGTCCCTACTTCCACCCACGTCAGACACCGAGAGGAACAAATGAAAGTCACAAAAGTGCCCACAGACCTCCCTGCTGGCATTGTATGATATTATACATTTCCTAGGCAATGAAGCCCTTCAAATTGTCGAAATGTTTGCTGTATTTTCCCATTGCTATAGTCAGATGCTGTCAGTTTAAAGTTGAGTGCAGCTCTGTTAACTCTTTAAATCCTGTTTCTTTGACTGGATTGGAGACAGACGAAAGCATGTATGACTCAGCATGTAAAGCATGCAAACTAAACTCTTAAATATGTAGAAAATACTACTATTGATTTAATATACCCAGGGATAATTTCATTAACTTTCTTCCAATCACAAAAGAGGAGACCTAGATTAAAAAAAGAAGGCGATGACAAAAAAGAAGGTGAGGACATAGGGAGATCATTATATACTTTAACATGATTGGGATGTTGTTTCTACAAAATGGGATTCAATATCAGGAAGATTAACGTCAAATATTTTGTGCATGTGGTGAAGACTAAAGGGGTGGCTGAGCTTTGTGACACTACTGACACCGATCAGCAGGGGTCAGTGGAGCGCTGCAGTCTGATTAAGTATGCAACTGCTGGAGCTGAGAGGAAGAGATGTGTAGAGGCAAAGCGACTTTCAATCACTGGGGGGAAAAAACATACACAGAGGCCGTCCTGTCCATCAGGCATATGCTTGACAGGGTAACGATGTCACTCTGTGGGTATGCAGCTCTGAAGGCATATTCCTGTTTCAAACACACACACAGTCAGGTCCTTGATCATTTCTCACACTCTCATCTCTATTACCCTTCTCTCTGACTCTCAGTGACACACTCTTCACTACACACTTGCACAGTTTGCTCACTGGCGTCTTGATGGATGCTTTGAGCAAACCAACAACAGGTCAGCAGGTTTGACTGAGCTCAGCTACCAGTCTATTAGAGGCCTGATGGTTGTTGGTGGAGTGAGAAGTTCAGTATCACTGGTTTGGATTTTCACCGTCAACTGGACTGTGTGTGGTTTTATTTGCTCAGCTGAATAGTAGAAAGAAGAAAAAAAACTTAATCGAAGCACTTTCAGGTCACTTAGTGTCCACATTTGACAATGACGTATTTGCTTTCATTCTAAGGTTCAGCACTGGTGCTATAAGGAGAAGGGTTTGCTGGTTATTTAATGGAACCAGACACATCTTTCTTCTTCCTCAGCATGCTACACCCAGTATGTACATTTACATGATAAAATGTGAAGTATTATTAGCAGTCCTTCTGTAGTGAAGAATGTACACTCTGCCCATTAGCCCTCTGTGTGTGTTGAGCTAGCCGTGTTTAGTATGTCGATCTCTACAGTCCAGGTCATACTGTTGCCCTTGTTTGCCACGGGCACCAGATGGTACGTCCACAGGAGTTGGCCTGCCCACAGGGCCTCCATCCCCCCATCATACAGCACCAGTGCCCACCCTAAGACCCACCCTACTCCACACATGAGGCTTGGCTGACTGTAGGACAAAGCTGATTTTACACACAGAATTTCATATGTGTTTCAAACTTAAACCATCTTGTTGCTGCACTTTTTAAAAGAATATTAAAATGAAAGCAAAGCAGCAAAATAACTGCAACCAACCATTCCATTAAGGCAGCTGTTGAGTGCTTAGCTGTCTTCACCTGGACCTTTTATTTTCATTTTTCACCCATTATGCTGTCAAAGTATTGTAAATGTCGAGTGTAATGTATAGAACTGGTGATGATAATGGCACTCTGTACTTCCCTGTGCACTTACAAAGCTTCCCCACTGTAAATGTAAATGTGTAGTATAATGCATACAACTAAAATCTGTGACCTTGAGTTGATGTGCTAACTAACAGACTGCAAAAAAACTAAAGTGTGTTTTATGTGTTGGATATTAGACATGTTAAAAACAGCAAAAATGCCCCAAAACACGCTTATCACAACCAAGACACACATCACAACTAAGTAGAATCAGCTATTAAGATTATCTTCTCTTTTTTTAAGTGAGAATCAGGGAGTTAACTAAATATAAAATTCATATACTTGCACCTTTGAGAGACATTTAAAGGAAGAGACTCGCTACTTAAAGAATCCTGAATAGAGATCTGTGCAAGAAATCCATAATAACAAACATGGCGGTTGCATGACACACGTCCTGCTCCTCCCTCCAAAAAGCCAATTGAGACTTTCAACAGATTAATCTGGTAACATTCAGCTTAGATTGTTGCACTCACACAAGGATGGTGCCGTGAAACTGTGCGCTTTGTTATTAGCAGAAGGGAAAAATGATTTTAAACCTTATTTTGGGGAACAGCCACCAACTTTTTAAGTGCTTTTAAGCAGATTTAACTAGTGATTCCAAGTATATGGTTTTTATGACACACAGACCATTGAAATTGCAGTTATGACTCTCTCCCTACTGATTTAGATGGAGGCCTGGTCTTATTAGTCTGAAATCACTGCATGGCATTAGCAAGATGGCTGTGCAGTGGCTGGTTAAAAGGTCACCTCACTGATAATAGACATTTTCTTCTCATTTGTACTTGGAGGTAAAGTTTGTTCTATCTGCTTTTGCTTGATAAGAATTTTGTTTCTAGAAAGACACGTCGTGGTAGAGGTTTTAAAATAACTTTTTAATGGTATTTGTAGAGCGAACAGTCACATTTCAAAGCATTTTTCACTTGTTTTTGGATTAATTTACTGTTCCTGATTTACATTTGGACAATTGTAGAATTTTTTTTTTAAGCTAAATTAATGCAGAACCTTTATCCTCCCTTGTGGTCATGAGAGCAATTACACACTCACTTATGATGTATGCCTTGTCTTACTTTTTAAGACTGTAATCCTTTCTCTGAATGCCAAGCTTCTGTTTTATCTGCAGATTTAGAACCTTTTCCGGGATGCCGCTTTGATCATTCCACCATGGGCTCTCCACATTTGTTGTAACCTACTACATATCTATAACTACAATTGCTTTTCTCTTCTGCTTCTCTTCAGCTCTAGCAAAGCAGTCCTTGCTGGTTGACTTAGAATTCTTTACTCTCACTTCAGCAGCACAGGGAATGTTAGTCCAGAAAACAGATGCAAAAGTCTGGTATACTACGAAATATATACAGATTTACGTGGCATTGATCGTATTTATGTGTCAACTTGTTTGGCGAAGGCTTCAATTTAGAAATCCTAAAGAAGAAAAAGAAGTTATACACAGTGTATCAAAAAATGTGTCTTATTGGTGTCAGTGCTCATGATGGTGATATTGAAGGATCTGAAACATCATTCAGTCTCCTTTATGATCTTGAAAACAAGTGAAAGATGGATTTAAGTGCCCTTAATAATCGAAGTACTGGTAGGTAAGAATGTGATAGAGCTAAAGAGTTGGAGAAAGTTTCTAAAAATACTCAAACTGAGATTATTTATGACCGATGGGCCCAAACTGTGTCAGCATCTCACACAGGCGATATGCTCTCTGTCATTTCACTTTCTAAGTACAGTCCCATGATCCTCCGCCAAATGACCAGCCTCGTTTACGGCGGCCACAGAAGCTGTGAACACGCCGGCAAATGTCACCGCCACTTGTCTCGACCCCGTCCTGTCCATTTTAACTCCTATCCTTAACCTCCCTTTAGAAAGCTAGATTGCCGGAGATGACATGAAATTACAGGGAAGTCGAGTGCAGACTGTTAAATGTCAAGAGAGCTAGAAGAGGGGAAGGTGGAAAGAATGAGGAAGAATAAGCAGGGCAGGAGAATATTACAAAGGAAGAGACTAGGAGGACAGGTAGAGCAGTGAGAGGAGAAAGTTTCTGTGTGTGAGTGGTTGACATTTGAGCTGAGACCAGATTGGTGCTTGGAGCTTAGTCCCTTCGCTTCAGACTCTCTGTCAGCTCATTTACAGCTTCTGAGAGACCAGAGGAGGAGAGGGCAAAGAAGCTCAAAGCAAGAGGGTAAAAGGTTAGAGTAGATAAGAGGGGGAGTCACACTGAAAGTTTACTTCAGTTACTTCTGAAAAACAAAACTAAGAGAGAAGATGTTAAAAGAAAAGAAAAGAAAAGAGGGAGATTAGATAAAGCTGCACTTTCCAACTGAGCACCGTTCTTTTAGTATGAAAATAAGAAACATCGCTTTAAAGCTGCAGAGACAAAACCCACATCTTTGTTCCCATGTGCCATTAAGAGGCAACTGCTTCAATACTGTTGACTTTAATGTGCAGAAGCCTTTAATGTGCAATCAGGAAACTGCCCTCAGCATGCTCATGCATAGTCCAGCTGTTCAGGGCTCATTTATGCTAAGTAGTACCAAAGGGCGAGGAAGACTTGGAAAGAATGTTCCCTCGGTGTGGTTTAATAGTGGAGCATGCAGTCTTCTGGTGGCAGCAACACAGTGAGAAATATGAAAGAGCAACTGATATCTGTGCACACTTGAAATGCTAGTTGTTTCAATTTCAGTTCAATACAGGAATGATGCACTGATGAAAACAACCACAGACAGGACTTAATATATAAATATATATATATATATATATATATATATATATATATATATATATATATATATATGCTAATCAACCTTAACATTAAAAATACTTGTCATAATGTGTAGGTCCGCCTTGTGCATTCAAACACCTGTGACCCTGTGTCTGTCACCTACTAGGTGATGGTCACGGGGCCTTTGGATGTGTCCTGTGGTGTCTGGCACTGGGACATTAGCAGATGATCTTTTGGGTCCTATTGGTTGCAGGATGGCTCCTACTTACATCTGAGTTGTTCTGGTGACAGCTCAGACAGTTTGAAATCTGTGGAGTTTGGAGCTTCATTGACACCTTTAGGTCTTTGTTGTGTTCCTTGACTTGCTCCGGAGCACTTTTTGCAATGTGGATGTGTACATAGTCCTACTGGGGGAGGATATTTGGGTACGCACCAACGCAATACAAGGCTATTGCTTTATTCGAGTTTCTTCACCTCAAGGTCTTATTTTCAGACTGACTCATCATTGCTATTGTTTAATATGTACAGGTTTTATTTTCTGCCCAGTAATGATTATTAAAATGTTGAACCTTGGCATTGTAGAAATGCAATTTACAACCAAAAGAAAAGTTGCTGCCAATATCCTGCCATGAATGCTGCTGTAGTACATGACCATCAGTCCAAATTTTGACTTAAAGGCAGAGCAGGAAAGCAGGAAGATAAGCACAGTGAACACCAGTCTCTGTGGCCTTGTTTTGTGCACACTGTCAGCTGTCAAGATGTCTCAGCGAATCAGGCCAGAGACCTGCACGCTCGTTATAATTGGCCATTAAAGCATCATCACAAGCACAAAAGAGCATAAGTCTCCTTGCTTGCTGATGGAGAGATAGACACTTGGCTATACAATGAGAGTTTTTGTGGGAGAGCTCAGAGGCCTGAAGCTTCCCTGGAGCTCCCGGATGAGGAGGCAGCTCTCTCTGCCATTGCAGCCCAGTCAGGGGCCACTAATTTGGGCTACACAGCCAGCAGAGAGCAGGCCTTGGAGTAACTCCAGCTCCTTCAAATTGGACAAAGAGAAGCATTATGTGTGCATACTAATGCAGCTACTCGCATGTGTGTGTGTGTGTGTGTGTGTGTGTGTGTGTGTGTGTGTGTGTGTGTGTGTGTGTGTGTGTGTGTGTGTGTGTGTGTTTCCTTCATAATATTCTGTACATGTGGCATCATGAATTATGCACACATCAATGCACAGGTGTTTAGCTGTCATGGGTATAATGTATATGTTGACAGATGTTCAATGACAAATACAAGGACACACACACACACACACACACACACACACACACACACACACACACACACACACACACACACACACACACACACACACACACACACACACACACACAGCATAAGGATAGAAGTGCTGAGCTATTGGCTGCCAGTCAGTAAAAAAAATGCAGTGCTGCTGAGTACAGAGCAACCTCACCACTTGGCCTGCCAGCAGTACTGCAAGGCACCATTTAACCGTGTGTGTTTGTGTGTGTGTGTGTGTGTGTGTGTGTGTGTGTGTGTGAGTATCTGTGTGTGTTGGTGTGTGTGCACGTTGTGCATGAATACATCCAGGTAGGCCAAGTCTGTAGGTGTTGATGAGTCTGCAGTTGGCTGGACTTTGTGAAGCTACATGTGGTGTATGTCTGTGTGGGCAACATTTTATACAAGCGTCACAGTGTGTTGAGTGTGTTGTTGATCTATCTGAATACAGAACCAGAAAACAAGAATCGGAGGCTGCACAAGGACAGCAGCAGGCTAATCTACCACAGTCATAAAAGACACAATGATGCAAAAAATATAAATACAAAAAATAAACACTGCATATTCCTGGCATAGGAGAACTTATGATTAGAATATTGTTACATTATGACATTATCAAGGTGACTAAGCATCAATAACTGAGGTTATCACTCCTCTTGCTTACTTTGAATGGCTATGCAGTCTCCCCCAAATCACTGACAGAAGCTGTCAGGCACAAACATTCAAAGAGAAATATGCTGAATGTTTGGGCTAGAAACTCATACATTTATGATGCACTCTTTTTCAATTTCAAAGCTCTGTTTTCAAATTCACACTCACAAAGACATGGGCCAGCATAACATCTACCATCAAGTATCTCCGCTGTGGTGGAAGTTATGTACTTTGCTCAAGAGAACCCTGTCAGTATTCAAAACTGAAAGTGAACAGACTCTTCAAGGCCATAATTTGTAGATGACACTGCAAACATATAAAACTAATATTTATTAGCCTCAGATATCCTCTCATCAGTGTTATCTCACATCAACATGATGAAGAAAAAAAATATGATTTGGCTGAACAGCTGCAGGAGCATCATCTGGAAAATCTGACCTGACCAAGCCTCAATCTCTCCTCCCTTTGACTTTCTAAAGTTTAAGTATCCCTCGAGGTCTCAGTGGGTTTAAAAGAATATTCTGTGCAAAATAACTTTCCTGACTGGCATATTAAAAAATCCAAACTAATGGTATGCTAATGGTCAATTTAAAGACAATTTTATAACTCCATCCTTCTGAGTAGAATACAAGAAATTTGAAGGGAAAAAGAAACTATCATGTCACAAAAGGACCATATGCTTAACTGAAATGTAAATACAAGTGTATTTAATCAAAATGTACAGATTGTAATAGAAACTGACAAAGAAATAAATCATGACCTACACAAAGAATGCACATTTAATGTAGCTTCACCTACACACAGACGGAAAATGGCAACAGAAGAAAACATCAGATGTGTGTTGAATAATGAGGAGGCTGTAACCTTCATTTATGTCATGTCATTGGGCCCTGTTCTTCTTCTGTGGTTTAATGGCACCACAGTGTAGAATTAATACCATCAACTGTTTAATTTGATTCTTTTTCATTATTATTATTTTTGCAGCACAATAGAGAATGGAAATATGAATTAATTTGCATTTTGTTTTGCTTGTTGTCTGAAAATTCTGCCCATAGTATGCACATTTACATTTAATGTTATATTCTGCTAGAATATGTTTACATGCTTTAATGTTCAAAGCACAAATTGTTTTTCTTATACAGTACATTGATGCAGCACCTCTATTCGCTGTCTGTCTGAAGCACTCTGTTTAGTATAGGGATGGAGCTTTAGCAGAAGCAATAAAAGTACTGGTGGACAGCGAGGAAGCTGCTGATTCTTTGTTTGACGATGTGCCAAACTAGTCACTAGGCATTATTTAAATGTGTTAGATGGTGGCGTAGGGTCCATGAGATGTAAGATTGGTCATCTGCCCAAGTCATCAAGGGTCTGTGCGGACTCCTCTGTGGACGTTTGTGTGAAACTCAAAATTTGTGAGTGAGCAGATTGTATGCACTGCAAGTGCACAAATACACATGTAGGGAAAGCAAATGGTGCTCAAAACAAATGCTTGTTATGAGCCTAGCATGTGCATGGAGATTTGCCATTACCCACTCCTTTTTAAGTCTTCATTAAAAGGGCTATAATTCCATAGATGGTGCCCAAACACAGTTCCAGATTCTCCAAAAAATCTTGTGCTATGTGCTCCCACTGTGCTTGGGAAGGCAACAAAATCCTTCAGTAGGCTACGTCATAGCATAGCAGGCCAATGGGCACAAGGTAATTTGAATGGAATAGTGTGTGTGCCCACAGTCCAATGTCTGCTGTGGTTGGTGCAAGAAGATGTGGAAACATTCTATTTGGCCTTAACTATCTTTGGAGTGGATTTTACATACCTCTTACAGTAACAAAAAAAACTATATGACACACAACATAAAGAAAAAAAACCCCAAAAGCATAATAGGCTCTTTAAAACTTGTGTTATATTTGGATGGAAACTTGTCAAGTGTCCCCTTGGAGTCATTAGCAAAACTGAAAGGGGACCAATTACCTACTTCCTGCAAAGTTCTGCTCTTGAGCTGACAATTATATATAATCCCCATGTATTCATTAAAGAAAATAAAAACCCATCAATTAATGTAACTGACCACATGTGGTGATTATGCAGTAGAGAAGAACACTGTGTCATTTTCCTGTAGTTCTCATGGGAGGCAAGTCCTAACCCCCCTACTGTGTTGTCCCTTCAGCAGAGTACCCTCCTCCCCCCCATGGGCTCTGGAGGAACCACAGACCGACAGATGGACAAAGAACACACACATACACACACACACACACACACACACACACACACACACACACACACACACACACACACACACAGACACACACAGACAAACATGTACCATCAGGGCCTGGAGAGCACCAAGGGGATGAATGAGTCTCACATTTAATTATCTACCTAATGGCCTCAGTGTAGTGTCATTACAGAGACAAGGAGGGAGAGAGAGAGGAAGATATAAACTGATAGAGAGGTCATCGGAGGAGGAAGGAGGTGGGAGTTTTAAGCTTTTGCCTCTTTATAACAGAGAGTCTATGTAATGCAAACAGAGTTAAGATGAGTAATGAAGACTATAAACTATGACCTACTGTATAGTACTGTGGACATGTTGACTAGTCAGTTAACATCCTGCTGCATCCCTGCCTCACAAAAGCTACGTTCCTGTAACATTAAACTGCATTTGTGTTTTGAAGGAAATATGTTTTCCTAGACTATGACTTTGCATGAAAAACTTGCAGTTTGAAAGAGTTACAAAGTCTACAGTGGGTGGAGGCATAACGCTTCATTTGTGCACATCCTTGTTTAGCCTCTGTAATTGGTGACTACGTCCCCTAATGTTCAATGCAAAGGAAGGTATTTGCTAATTTAATATGTTTTTTTAAGCATCTAGTTTTATGGAATGTGCTCCTGGAGAATTACTGTGACAAAAACTGGACCAATATCCCACAGTGAGAAAGAAGTAAGGAGGTTGTCCTGCCAGGTGTTTTGCAAAAAAATGCATGACTCATTATGTATGCACTCAACTAGCATGTGTGAAACTACCTCCAAGGGTTTACTTTTAGTTATACATTTCCAAAATTTGACTGTCAAAATGTATTGCCTGTTTGCCAGCTGCTGCTTAGTTTTTCCTACATCCTGGCCACAGTACAGCTTAAGCAAAATCCACCGCAAAAGTTCAAAATTTTATCTTAGGCAAAATGCAGGATGTGAAGTTTCACAGACACATCAGGGATCACAGAGGTTCTGGTAGGAATTAATGGACTCCCAGCTGACTCACAAAAGCCCCAGTATGCAACAGAAGACCAGGGTTCATGTCCCATATGGGAACTTTGGTTTTGCTTTTACTTGTTTACTTTCAAAACTGCATTGATTTATTTTCTTAAACTTTGACTGGGTTTAGGTAAATATCATGGTTTTGATCAAAATTAAGTTGCAACCTCTGGGGCTAAAAAATGAAGCCAATGTGGCAGATGCCAAAAACTGCAGTTCCTCAAGTGTCCACTTGAGGCTGACTTCAAAAATAAGTCAGTCATCACAGACCCCTATATTAAATAAAATTAAATTAAATATGTCCAACTTTACAGTAAAAATAAACATATTAAACAACTCAGTACAAAAAAACAGGGTTTGACTCTATAGCTAATTCTCTGTGTTGATGACGACTAGATGAAGAGTGAAACAAATCATCTGCTTTACTCATGTAAAGGCTAAAAATGATGCATAATTACGTGGGTTTGAACGATGGCTGCCGTCACAGGACAGTTCATGTCCCTACTCAGCTGAAGCCACTACTCCAAGCTTCAGAACAGCTCTTCAGGAAACCTACGGAAGGTTTATCCTTCTTTATATACAATGAATGGTTAAAATAGGACCCTTTCACAACATGTTTAAAGTCTGTCTTCTATTTTCTGATTTTGGGGCTGATGACTCCTGTCCCATTTAATATTGGTTGGTTTTAAAAGGAGCAGCAGGTAGGCAATAAAATAAATGGCAAAGAAAACTGTTTATGATAAACGAGATGCTCAAAACATAACTGAGAATGCAGTTAAGTTGTACAGAAACATAATTTTTAGGTGACAGGTCTGCTTGCTGCATATAATGTTTCATATTATTGCACACACACTTTATAAGCATGAATACAAATGTCGTGCAAATGTCTTTGCAAAGACCTATATGAGACATTATCCTCTAACAACAACATTTTTGTTTCTCTGAAATTTTTTGGAATCCTGTTTCTTTGTTGTCCTGCTTGAACAGATAGTTTTTGTGTGCTTTTACTTAGCGTCTGTTATCGCTGTGGTGTTTGAAACCCCAAATCCTCTTTTTCTGTCTCCAGATCTGCATATTTCAGTGTGTCTTTTTCTTTTTTTCAAAAGAAGTATGATTTCTTTCTCACTGCATATTGATGAGAGGATTAGAGATTAGAAAGATGTAGGGCTGTGATCATGGAAAAAGAAGGCGGGAGCGATGAAAACTAAAAATATTACAGATAAGAGAGGGCGTACATACCCTTGGCGGTTCAGTCTTAGCATATTAAGTTAAAAAGAGGAAATTGACTAATTTCTCCCAGACTTATGGACAACACTGAAAATTGGAATTTTCACCAGATCCTTGAGCGGTTTCATACTTGAGGAATGCACTTGAAAGAAGTCTTGAAATCAAACGGAGAGAAGAAACTGAGAGGAGGGAAGTGAGGATGACCTGTCCTACTCTGCACCAGGGTTTTTATGTAGCTTTAGATACCGTTTATACTCCAGTCATTATAAACCTTTACAAAAGACATTTTACTCCACATATCCGTCTTGCGTCTGTGTGCAAAGCGTAGTCCATAATGATGCTCTACACTGTGCTCTGACTGGAGGTTTTAAGAGTGACCTTTGAAGCACTGATGCATGCTCAGAAGCTTTTTGGGGAGGGAGTGCCTGATCGTCCTTGTGGTGGTCACTGATTTTCAGTCAAAACTGCGTTGTTGAAGGTGTATTTTTTTGACTTTATATGAAGCACATCTCATTTGTCTTGTGTCAAGCAGAAGACACGTGGTTTGTATGACATAAATAACTCTGGGGCAACATGTTCAACAGCCACAAAACTCAGAAATAACTTTCATTATTGCTTGACACCTTACAAGAGCCTATCAGATTTTTTACAGCAAATCTCACTCTAGAACTTTAAAGGTGACCTCAATCCATTTTCTTTTCTTTCTTTTTGCTCTTGTTGTGGCATGAATACACTCGTTACTTGAGGACACATCAACAACAAGGTCACTGCGACTGATGCAGAACCACAAGTGGGTTGAAATGGGGTAATAACAGACTCATCAGCAAATGTCCCCCTGCTGAGGCTGTTCAATGGTCCATCAGGCGGCAAACTTCCAGCATCTGTCAGCATCGTTCCTGCAGTCTTCCTGGTGAAGGAAGAACTCCCTCTTTCTTTTACATATTTACAGTTTTAACAGAGACTTTCAGCTAAGCAGACCCTTTACTATGGCATGACAAAATACAGTTACTTTTTTTTAAAAACCTTGCATTCGGCGAACACTTGGTTGCATCAAGGTGTTGTTTTGAAGAAGCCTCTGCGATAAAAGCCTTGTCTTTTTGAGCTCTTGAAGTGACAGACTGTACGGGGTGAAAAGGTGACCTAGTGGAGGACAAACAGCAGCTAGTCCTTACTTTGACGAGGACGTCTCCTGAGGGGGCCTTTCTTTATGTGTGATCAGCACTTCACTGTTCGTGACTGGCATACTGTACATGTGTGCAGAGCAAAGTTGAGTTAAATCCAATTTTTCGGATCTTGGAATAATTTTCATAAATTAGTAGGATTTCAAATTTTATCATAGTTACATGTTTATCAAAATAATGCATTTACGAGGCTTTCTATCACTGCAATAGGTGCCAAATGTCTTGTTTTTTTTTTGTTTAATTTTAAATATTAACCTTGATTAATATTAAGCTTGTTAATTAAGCTCAGTCTAAATTAAATGCCTGTTTCTTGTTATTTTCCTGAATTACATAAACTGACAGAAATGTCATCTTTTTATCTCCCTTATTTTCCTCAGAGGAGATTAGTAGTGGCATTGTGACCATAATATGGATTATGATATATGACTATCGCTTCCCTGTTCAGGCACCATCCATTAGAGAGACTGTCTATCTGTACCATATGTGCACTTGAGCATTGTTTACACCTGTGTCATTTTATGGATGAGGCAAAGCAATCATGATTTATAGTCCCTTTGAGAGATTGTGTACATTTATCCAGAAGTCCAAATCACGCTCCGCTCCACTTGATGCACTGCAGCTTTGCAAGTTGTTGTACAGAAGTACCAACTGTTGAATGGCATTTCTTTGATCCAAGTGAAAAAACAATAATGGCTCCTAGCAACCCCGATGGCAGCTTTGGCGGCAACGAGGAATGACATTAGCAAGATGGTTAGCATGAATTGAATCCCAGGCTGAATAAGGAAATCAGGCTACTTTTTGTTTTCTATCCAACAAATTCAAAATCAATCCTCAGATTGGCCTTTATAGAGAAGGACTTTCCTGTAAAGACCCTTTTCAATTTTCATCTCTGTGCATCTAAATGTGTTGGTTTCATGTCTGACTGAGGACCCTGGTTATTGTTTGCTGGAAAAATTGCCAAAACACTTTGCAACATCATTTTACCCTAAATTTCACATCTGTTACAAAACTGAAATGTCCATAAAAATAGAACTTTAGTTTGTCTGTAGCCTATAACAGGTTAGAATAATGATGCTGGCTAATTAGACATGTTACATGCTTACAGGCGCTGTGGTTCAGGTTGTTGCTTCCGGCTGTTTGTAGGAGTCTTCCTTCTGACATTATAAATACCTGCAGCATCAGATAGCAGCAGGGTCATTGTTACCAAACGGTGTTGTTGTGAACATTTATGCATGTGGAGCAGCAGCATCGATGGGGAACAAGTCACACCGTCTACTTTACTTCACGTGAGACAAATGAGCTGTCACATGTAGAGCCATAGTTAAAAAGCTGCAGGATTTAGGTTGTGTTTAAGAGTGCATTACAGGGGGTCCTCGGTTTACGACGTCCTCGACGTACAGCGTTTCATTGTTACGTTGGTACTGGTTACGTGGACCTAGTTGGCGAGCGGAGTGGATTAATACATCGTCATGTGGTACTATCAGACGTCTTTGTTTACATTAGCCGGTTGTACGCCACCTTGGATTGTGCTACATTTGCTAACTGTTTGCCCTTCATTATGGCTCACGCATAAGTCAGACACTTCTGTTGGACTTCTGACTTACGGCGAAAATCGACTTGCGTAAGACCGTAGGAACAGAACTCCAACGTAAGTCAAGGACCCCCTGTGTTTTGCATTGTGGCACTTGATCTTCTGAGAAATATCATACATGCACTGTGGCTCCTGTCTGTCACTTTAATAGGTCTGAATGAAGCCATGAGGAACCACTTTAACAAACTGATGAGTGCAACAGTGTTATGTTTGCCTGTCCCTATGTCTGAAAAGGGCTAAAGAACCATACAGCTTCCATGTCGTTTTTCTAGTGACTGATAAAGATGTTTTGTGACATCTTTTCTTTCTGTCTGTTGTCACATAAACATTCATTATTCTGGTCACTGGTTGCATTTTGCTAACTCTACTATTTCTCTCCTTGTAAGTTTTCCCTAGACAAGCATGTACGCAGAATGTCGACAGTAAAAGTCAATCAGGATGCGTTCTACCGTTTCATGCCTCTTGCCATATTTCAGTGGTCTACCTTGTTCTGTTCCCTGTGGTCCATCACCATTGAGCGGAAAGCACAAACGTGACTGAGATACACAACGACCGCTTTGACTTCTGGGTGGGATTGCTCTCCGGTGTCTTCCGGCCACTTGACCTTCATTGTTCTGTTTGCAGTGGAAGGGGACAAGGTTAAATCCAATAAGATTTTGATAAACCATGCTGCCACCTCCGCTGTGCCTCTCAGTGTGTTTCTGTCTGTGACTGTGTGTGAGATAATAAGAGGGAGACAGACTTGATGTTGCTAAATGTGCTGGTACTAAACAGCAGGTTCATTATGTGGAGGTATGCTTTTGTTGTCCCTTTTCTGGCGCTTTAGGCTTTAAATGGAATCTGTCTTTTTGTATATTGTCTGGTTTTGGAATTGAAGGCATTAACAACCACTTTTATATCGTGAAAGACAAAAGGCGGAGTTGTAATCTTAATTAAAAAAACACGTTGAATAAATGATCATGGAAAGATACCGCTTACAGTACTTTGCTTAATACCAGCTACTCAGCACTAAACCTGTCTGTGAGGACCCTTAAACTAACCAATTACAACCATCTTTGTTGACACTAGATTAGAGCTAGTCTGTCTCACCAGATCCAGACTTCATAGAAGCTTATAGTCTAAGCCTGTCATTTCCTCTGTGTATTTCATGCGATTTCCTCCTCACCTTCCACTGTTTGTGTGTAACTGTTTTCAAAAGCCTCGGAGCAGCAACCTACAAGCTGAAAATATTAGGTTTTCCAAAGATTTGGATGGCGCAGTCAGACAGGCCTGCTTGTTTTTGTTTTTGGTGAATTAGTCATTGTAATGGTGCTCACTGCCCTGCATGCAAATGTCCCACTGAAATATTGCACCTTGTCTAAAGATGATTATGATTGGTTCAAAGAAATACCAACAAGCTGTACCATGTTCTCTTTTATACCCAAATGATAATGAGGTGTTTCCAGATCATTCTGCATTGCTGACACAGCACTATGAAGATAGGTCTGGCTCTGTAACATTGGATTAGAGCTGAATGGACTAGTTTGTTATTTGTTATTTGCAACTAAAATGATATTTTGAGGCTGTACAGTGGCTTCGTGGTGAGAACAGTTGCCTTACAGCTAGAAGGTCCCCAGTTCATGTCCTGGTCTGGGCCTGGGGTCTTTCTGTGTGGAGTTTACATGTTCTCCCTGTGCATGTGTGGGTTTCCTACAGCTTCCTCTCACAGTCCAAAAACATGCTCAGGTTAAGTGGTAATTCTAAATTGTTCTTAGGTGTGAATGTGAATGTGGTTGTTTGTCTTTATGTATAACCTGCGATAGACTGGTGACCTGTCCAGGGTGTCCAATGCCTTCATTCTAAGTTAGCTCAGATAGTCCAGCCCCCCATGACCTTAATCAGGATTAAGCAGTGTACAGATAATGGATGGATGGATGGATGGATGATATTTTAACTGTCATTTAAATCAACTTTCAAGCAAATATAGCCAAGCAAAAATGCAATTCCAGCATTTCTTTTATTCCATCCATCCATCCATCCATCCATCCATCCATCCATTTTCTTCCATTTTTCCGGGATCAGGTCGTGGAGGCAGTAGGTGAAGCAGGTCATTCCAGACATCTCTCCCTCTGGCAACGCTTTCAAATTCTTCCTGGAGGATCCAGAGGCGTTCCCAGGCCAGATGAGATATAGAGTCCCTCCAGTGAGTTCTGGGTCTACCCTGTGGTCTCCAAGGTGGACGTGCTCGAAAAACCTCCAGAGGAAGTCTCCCCAAAGCATCCGAATCAGATGTCCAAACCACCTCAAATGACTTCCTTCGACACAAAGGAGCAGTGGCTCTAGTCTGAGCTCCCTCCAGATGTCTGAGCTCCTCACTCTATCTCTAGCCCTCACCCTATGGAGGAAGCTCATTTCAGCTGCTTGTGCCCGCAATCTCGTCCTTTCGGTCACTGCTGTTTTGCATTATTGTAAAATCAATATCAATCACACATGCACAGAAACGGACCAAAAACAAACAAACAAACAAAAAAAGAAACCAAAAAAACGTTTGAAGAGATTTGAGGACCTCTGGATTGTGGGGAATTATAATTTTTAAAAAAAGATAATAAAATCCCTTCAGAAGCACAAATTTATGAGTTATATCTCATCTGACACAAACAGTGAAGTTGTGTTCTTACAGGAGATGGTGTGTGGATTCTGACGGGTGGTTGTTGACTGTAGCTTCATATTTATGTCACACTCTCAGGCAGGACTTTTTGGGGCTTTAGAGCTTCAGAAAACTGTTTTATTCCACCACCATTCCACCACCATTGCTGGATTTTCTGTCACGTTTTAGATACACGATCATCCTGATATTGCACAATAAAATAGCTGTGTTTTCTTTTACACAGACATAATCTGATTAATCACCATATTCAGAAAATGTGTGAATTAATTGCCTGCCGTAACATCCTTTTATGTCAATCTCTGATGCCAAATAGTATATGAAGAATAGCAGCAGAACGATCTCTGGCAGAATCCCCAGATATAGTATTTGCTTTACCAGCTGTGAAGCATGATGTGTTTTGACTCCTTGTGTTTGCTCATAACTCACTGCCCTTCATTGTTGAATAATTTTAAATGCAAGTAGTCAGGGGAAAAGGTGCAGCGTCTATTGAAATGCCAAAAAGTTGGCAGTTTTAGTGTCCAGACAGAAAAAACTGACTTTGAAAGACAAAA